>NW_027430133.1:0-2888 GCF_044706935.1 Curcuma longa | reverse complement strand
TGTAGGATCGATGTACGCGCTAGAGGGGGGGGTGAATAGCGCGTGTCGCTTTTTCAATTTCGTTCGTTTTACTATCAAAACACTAAGCAGCGGATTAGAAATAAGAGAAGGGACACGCGGGATTTTACTTGGTTCCTAACCCCCCAGGGTTAGTACGTCCAAGGCCTAATTCGGGAGGCGCCCGTCCACTAGTGGTCTCCTTTCCGAACGGTGTTCGGAGGCGGAGAAACCCGTCTTACAGTCCGTAAATAAAATAAATAGCAAATTCAGAAAGTAAAGACAATTAAATTAAACCAAACACTTTTAGCCGATCCGGAAGTCCTGAGCGCCGCGCACTCCTCCTGGATCTTCCCCGGTTGCAAGCGTCTGGCCCCGTTCGCGTTTAGAAGCACCACTAATTGATCAGGGAGGTTTTCTGGCTTGAATGAGTGGCTTCTGCACGTTGATGCCCTTTTATACTGCTCCTGGGTCGACTCAGATGCTAATCTGGGTCGACTCCAGCCTGCGTGGCAGATAAAACTTGATCCTTGTCGTTATCTGCTTCCTGGGTCGACTCAAGTGGCATTCTGGGTCGACTCCAGCCTGAATCCGAGAAAACTCAAAAAACCTTTTTTGTAGATCTCTGAAAGGGCTTCGTAACGCATCTGAGTTTGCCTCGTTCTGAGACCCGAGTCAAAAGTTATGGCCTTTTGAAGTTCACCCTGCATTATGGTTCCTAAAAATAAGCATGCATACAAAGAAGCAAACCTAACTTTACCTTGTGAGTCTAACTTCGGATTTCTCCCGAAATCCTAGGTTAGTCTGACGCCTCCTGTTCCACTCTGGGAACGCGTCCTTACCCACTCCACTCAGGAGAATTTATGCCAACCAAGTCCTCCAGACTTGTTGGACTTGTGCTCGGCTCTGTCGTTGCCCCCAGGACTTGAAATGCAACTGATCCTCCTGATCAGTCCATTTTTCCGCTGCAACTTGGTCCTCCTGACCAAGTCCAGCCATCTGCAACTTGATCCTCCTGACCAAGTCCAGACTTGTGCCTGGTGCACTTTGACTCTGCCAAGACTTCAGCCTGATCCTCCAAATCAGGACTTTCCCTTTGCCTAGCCTACAACTAGGACTTTCCCTTGCCCAGCTTCACTCACTAGGACTTCCCTTGCCCAATCTTCCAGATTAGGACTTCCACTGCCTAGTCTAACCAACTAGGTCTTCTTGCTTACTTCCATACATCCAAACATCAAGTCCTGTTTGGATCACCCCTTTCACTTCCACACATCCAAACATCAAGTCCTGTTTGGATCACCCCTTGGTCAAACTGACCAGACCTTAGGTGTATTGTCAAACATCGAAACTCTAGGCAAGATCTTAGTGCATCTTGCACCAACAGGATCCGGCCACCACCCTGGAGGAGGAGGTTCGGCAACCTCAAAAGAATAAGGAGAAGGGACGGTGGAAGAAGAATAAGAAGAAAAGAAGGAAGAATAAGAAGAAGGGGCGGCGGCAACAGAAAGGGGAAAGAGAGGCTTTCGAAATCGCTTCGATCTTTCTCTTCTTTCTCTTCCTTGGATTGCTCTTGCCGCCCACCCCTATGCCTCCTTTTATAGCCTCATGCCCAAAGACCAAGCCTAATCTTTCCATAAAATTTTTTTTCTGATTTGGATTGATTCTATAAACCAATTCCAAATTTATAGAAAGATTTTTAATCTAAGCCTTTAGATTAATTAGCTTGGTTTCCAGCCGTTAGATCTTTTTGATTTGGTTTTTCCTTTTTATAAAAAAAACGAAATCAACCTTATCCATTATTTATTTGGCCGGCCACCTTTAGGATAAGATTGGTTTAATCCGCGAACCAATTTTATATTAAAATAGAAAATAAAACCGAACCGAAGAGATCTCATCCGTCGGATGCAACTTAATCTCATCTAACGGTTACGATATAATCTCTTTTAATATAACTTAATTGCTTCGATCCAACGGCCCTGATCTAATCCCTTGGGCGTGTGGTTCATTGAACCATCTCTGGTTCACCTCGTGAACCGGTTCTTCCTTCCAAAGAGAATTAAAACCGAACCGGAGAGATCTCGTCCATCGGACGCGACTTAATCTCATCCAACGGTTCTAATCTATTCTCTTTCAATCTTCTTTATTTATTTCGATCCAATGGATGCAACTTGATCTAATCCCATGGATACAAGCTGATCTCATCCATTAACTCATCCTACGGTCGAGAACTAATCTCATCCAACGGTTGAGATTAAATCTCATCCGACGGCTGAGAACTAATCTCATCCGTTTGATTGCATCCTTTTGAAGATGTCTTTAGGCTACAGTGGGGACCTCGAGGAGGTATTGGATCTGGCCTTCTGATGGGTTTCGGATCCCGTATTCAACCCCGAATACACACCTACATCCATCAACAATGATCCATTCCACTAGAGGATCATTATTGCACTACCAATCCAATCCCCAAATTACGTTATGGGTTCCTTCTTATTATTTTATGCATTGCTCCCCGTGTTTAAGATATCGTATGTCCGTTAATTATTAAGTTCTACTGACAACTCAATAATCAACATCTAAGACCTTGAATAGTACCACTCATCCTTATTGTCAGTCGGACTAAGTCCACTTGCAAGATTTGACTTGACAATCCTTATGAGCTCTTCAAGGGGACATCATCAGCCCTACTGGGACACGGATTCCTTCTATAATCAATGGCACACCGTATAAATAGTAACATCACCCAACTTACCGAGAATATTTGATCTGACGGAAAGATCTCACCCTTTGGTAAATCAAAGCAATAATTACTAAGTATAGGTGCTCCATTTATTACATCGGGATTAAGAGTGCATAATTATAATAACAGAGGTCTTGTTCAATTTGCGAGTCAG
>NW_027430132.1:0-1303 GCF_044706935.1 Curcuma longa | reverse complement strand
GATCTACGCTCATCACCCCATTATTGTCACAATAGAGGTCTATAAGGTCCGCTATGCTAGGAACCACGTCATGTTCAGTGATGAACTTGCGGATCCAAATCGCCTCCTTTGCTGCATCAGACGCAGCAATATACTCGGCTTCTGTTGTATAATTTGTAACTGTGTCCTGCTTTGAACTATTCCAGCTCACAACACCACCATTCAAGTAAAACACATACCGTGACTGTGATCTGAAATCATCCCTGTCGATTTGGAAGCTTGCATCATTGTAACACTTTATAACTAGCTCCTCATCGCCTCCAAATATCAAAAAATATTCTTTTGTCCTTCATAAGTACTTAAGAATATTCTTGACCACTATCTAGTGATTTTCACCTAGATTTGATTGGTATCTTCTCGTCAATCTCAAATCATACGAAACATCAGGACGAGTACAAAGCATGGTGTATATGATAGACTCTATAGCAGATGCATAAGAGATCTGATCCATGCGGTCTATCTCCTCCTTAGAAGCGGAACATTGAGTCTTCGAAAGACTCACATATGTACTCTGACTTAGGCCAAGCAATCTCTTAGATCTATCTCTATAGATCTTAATGCCTAGAATATAGGCTGCTTCACCTAAGTCTTTCATTGAGAAATAATTCCCTAGCCATATCTTCACAGACTGTAGTGACAGGATATCATTTCCAATGAGAAGTATGTCATCCACATACAAAATTAGAAAGATAATTGTGCTCCCACTAACCCTCTTGTAGACACAGGGTTCATCTTCATTCTTGATGAAATCAAACTTTTTGATTGCATCATCAAATCAAAGATTCCAGCTTCGAGAAGTATTACTTTAGTCCATAGATGGACCTTTGCAGCTTGCATACCTTTCCAGCATGCTTTGGATCTACAAAACCCTCAGGTTGTGTCATGTACACATCCTCGAGTAGGTTTCCATTCAGAAACACAGTTTTGACATCCATCTGCCAGATCTCATAATCATGGTAAGCTGCAATAGCAAGCATGATCCAAATAGATTTAAGCATCGCAACTGGTGAAAAGGTTTCATCATAGTCAATACCATGAATTTGCTTGAAATCGCTTTTAGCTACCAATCTAGCAAGCATGATCCTTTATAACTGGTATGTTTCATAAGTCAATACCATCCAGCTATTAATCGCCCTTTATAGGTATGCACAAGTCTATCCATGTCAGTCTTTCTCTTAAAGACCCACTTATACCCAATGAGTTTAATCCCGACAAGTGGATCAACCAAAGTTCATACTTGGTTAATGTACATGGATTCCATTTC
>NW_027430131.1:0-1789 GCF_044706935.1 Curcuma longa | reverse complement strand
CTATCATTTTTATACATAATTATCCAGAATCATCACAGAAATTACGGGTATTACAAGAACACTTGGTACCAGAATTCATAAACTTTAGTACTTAGCCTGGAGGTCTAGGGTTCGAATCCTGGGGAAGGCAAAAACCCACTTCCAGGGGTGGGAAGTCCAGATGAGTAACGACACGGTCGACGGGCCGACGGTCGACGGTCGACGACCACCAGGGTCGCCAAATGGACCGCCGAATGGACCGCCAAATGGGCTGGGCCGGGTCGTTACAATAAAAAGGCGCCTTTTTATTGTAACGACCCGGCCCAACTGCGTAAAGAAATATCGCAGACTCTGGTGATCTGTGTAAATTTTACACTGTGCTCCATAAAGATAATGTCTCCATACCTTCAGAGCAAAGACCACAGCTGCTAATTCTAAATCAGCAATCACTTTCCCACCTTGCATAAGTACAGCTCCGAGTCCTAGTCGGGAAGCATCGCTGTACATATCGAAGCTCTTATCGTTCTCCGGAAGAGTAAGAACTGGAGCATTCGTAAGTCTTCTTTTCAATTCCAAGAAGCTCTTCTCACAATCCTCTGTCCATATATACTTCTTGTTCTTCTTAGTAAGAGCTGTCATAGGTGCTGCGATCCTTGAGAAGTCTTCCACGAACTTACGGTAATAGCCCGCTAATCCGAGAAAACTCCTAACTTCGCTAGCATTCTTTGGCCTACTCCAGTTACTCACAGCTTCAATCTTTCTTGGGTCCACCATAACTCCATCTTTGGAAATAATATGGCCCAGAAAGGATACTTGCTCCAACCAGAATTCACATTTGGAGAATTTAGCATATAATTGCTTTTCCCGAAGAATCTGTAACACCGTCTTCAGGTGTTTGGCATGCTCCTCGTGATTCTTCGAATAGACGAGAATATCGTCGATGAAGACAATCACGAATTTGTCGAGAAATTCCGAGAATACCCGATTCATCAGGTCCATGAACATAGCAGGAGCATTGGTGACTCCGAACGGCATGACTACGAATTCATAGTGTCCGTATCTCGTTCGGAAAGCTGTCTTCGGAATATCCTCTTGTTTCACCTTCACTTGATGATAACCAGACCTGAGATCAATCTTTGAGAAAACCGTGGCTCCCTTCAATTGATCAAACAGATCATCTATCCTTGGAAGAGGATATTTGTTCTTTATCGTCACATTGTTTAGTGCTCGATAATCTATGCACAGGCGCATAGTTCCATCTTTCTTCTTCACAAAGAGCACTGGAGCTCCCCATGGGGAATAACTAGGGCGAATAAAACCCTTATCCAGTAACTCTTGTAACTGAACTTGAAGTTCCTTCAATTCAGCGGGTGCCATACGATAGGGTGCCTTTGAGATCGGATTAGTACCAGGAACCAGTTCGATCCCAAATTCAACTTCCCTATCTGGGGCTAACCCAGGCAATTCATCTGGAAATACATCTGGATAATCGCATACAACTCTGACATCCTCAAGCTTCCGCTCCTTAACTTGAGTTGTATCAATTACATAAGCGAGAAAACCCGTGTATCCCTTGTCCAACATTTTCTGAGCTTTTAGAGCCGATAAGAATCTCCCGGTTCTTCTCTTTGGCTCTCCTATAAATTCGAACATACTCTCTGCCTCAGGTTGGAAGACCACTCTTCGTTTACGGCACTCGATAGAAGCACCATATTTGGTCAGAAAATCCATACCCAATATGACATCATAATCTTGCATGTCCAGCACTATCAGATCGCAGTAGAGTTCTCTTTCTGCGATTCCGATGGGT
>NW_027430130.1:0-2257 GCF_044706935.1 Curcuma longa | reverse complement strand
AGTCTGACTCGAGTCAGACCTGAGTCTGTTTTGATGTTTGACAAAGATTAATTAGATCAACTAATAGATCAACTAATCATGATTTAAGTTTAGCTTTACCTGGTGAATTTGAGTTAAGAAAGTTAAAGTTAAAAAGGTCGCCCGGAAAATTGACGACTTGCCCGGGATACCTGGTTTCTAAATAGATTTCTTAACTCCTGGGTTGATTAGTGAGTTTCCCGGGAGAATACCATTTTGATCAAGAGAAAACTTACCCCGGAAGGTTTAAACAGAAAGAAGAGTTTTCCCGGGAATAGGTTCCACTGGCAAGTTCTTGCCCGGGAAGAAAATAAACTTAACTAGGAAAGGTGAAACCAGGAGAAGGTCACATTGGTCGGGTGAGTATCAAGGAGAAACTTACCCGGGTCGTATAAGACATATGCGGGCTTGGCCGGGAGATGGATATCCTAGCCGGGCATATAATGTTGAGTTTAATCGGGAGAAGTAGGGAACGGTTCACACTGACATGGTCGATTGGGACGTTAAAAGGATCCCATGATCTGAGTATATAGCCGGGAGAAGGTTTCGAAGTTTAGTTAAATAAAAAGAGAGATCTCCCGGGTATGAGAGATTCCTCTAATTCATTTTGTTTAGAGGAAAACTTGCTCGGGAAAGGATATCCTGTCCCGGGAGTTAAAAGAATACCCGGAGTTAAAGTTACCCGGGGAATATATCCTATGAACAAGGGTTTACCCGGGAAATAAGTTGTCGTGGTAGAGGTTTGTAAGGCCGAGTAACAGGAACAATGTCCGGGAGAAAACGAATGATAGTCAAGAGAAAGACCTGGGAAGAACCACCTGGTCGATGGGAAGAAAACAGAGAAGGAACAGGTTGCTGATCGACCAGCTGGTCGATCAGCATGCCTTGATCGACCAGCCGGTCGATCAGATAGGGCAGATCGACCAGCTGGTCGATCAACCCTAAGTTGATACTCCTGTTTGTGATCACCCAAACCCGGTTGTCTGGTGAGTTGATTTCTGAGTGAAAGATCGGAGGAGCTTGGGAAGTCCGTCTTGATCGGGAACTTGGTATTATGGTACTTATGAGAGATCGGAGAGAGCTTTGGTAGCCCTTCTCCGAGAAGGATCCAGGAGGAGTCTCGGTGACTTAGGACCGTAGAGCTTGGTGCTCGGGAGAGAATGGAGCTTGTCTTGTCTCCGAGATGGTCCAGGATGAGCCTTTGTGGCTCAGGACTGAAGTAGCCGAGAACTTGGTGCTCGGGTGCGAATGGAGGAAGCTTTTGTAGCTCGTCTCCGAGATGGTTCAGGAGGAGCCTTGGTGGCTCAGAACCGGATTGGCCGGGAGCTTGGTGCGAACGGTCGGGACTGGTCCGAGAGAGCTTTGGTAGCTCGGCTCGTGACCGTGAGCCTTTGTAGCTCAATCTCAGGGAGCCTAGGTGGCTCAGAACCTGATTAGGCCGGGAGCTTGGTGCGAATGGCCGGGATGGTCCGAGATAACTTTGGTAGCTCGGCTCGAGACCGTGAGCTTTGGTAGCTCGGTCTCAGGGAGCCTTGGTGGCTCAGAACTTGAGTGGCCGGGAGCTTGGTGCGAATGGCCGGATGGTCCGGGAGAGCTTTGGTAGCTCGGCTCGGGACCGAGAGCTTTGGTAGCTCGATTTCAGGGAGCCTTGGTGGCATAGAACCTGAGTGGCCGGGAGCTTGGTGCGAATGGCCGGATGGTCCGGCTCGAGAGCTTTGGCAGCTCGATCATCAGGGAGTCTTTGTGACTCAGAACCTGATAAGTTCGAGAATGCTTTGGTTGCTAAGTTCGGACATGACTACTACATTGCTTTCTTTCATACTGTCCTAATATTGAAATGTTCTGATGCTACTTTTGAGTGTGCAGGTATACGGGACAGGTATGGGAGAAGTAATTCAAACGAACAGTGGAAGTTCCAAGGCGATCTTCGAACAGTCTTTTCTGCAAAAAGGATTACAGGTAAATGGCGCACACAAGCTGGTAGCAGTACCTGCAGTTGGCGGGGAAGGGTGGCTGCAGCTTTTGGCAGAAGTCCGTTGGGCACTGTAATCGAGGATGCAGGTCTATAAAAGATGTTGAAGAGGCGCTGAGGAAAACAACTCTCTTACGACTTTTGAACGTTCATTCTTTAAGCGCTGTTCTGAAAACTTGAGATCAATCTGCTAGTCGAAGCTAGAGGAAGAAGAAGTGCAACGTCCTGATTTTGGAGAGACATGCTTAGAGTTGCAAGCGGTCTTTG
>NW_027430129.1:0-1607 GCF_044706935.1 Curcuma longa | reverse complement strand
CTTTGCAGGAGAAAAGTCGAAAATCGCTATTCACCCCCCCTCTAGCGAACGCACCGATCCCAACAATTTTTAGATTAATTCTAACATAAGAGGTCAATCACAATAAACAAATCAGAACCATGCTATTAAAATCCCTAACAGCATCAACCTCCACCGATCTATTCTTTTAACTCCAATCAAATTTGAGAAAGAAGGCTCACCTCTAATCCAAAGGCTTGATCGAAGAGTACCCTAGACCTCCTGCTCCCTTGACTCCACAAAACCACCCTGATCAGTTCAAGAACGACGAACTTTTAATTGAACAGTACTCAAACCATTTCAACCGATCCTAACCAATTCAAAGTTTAATTGGACAACCAATAGAACCTTACCTCAGATCTTGTGAAAGCCCTAGATCTACTTGGTTCCACAATCCCTAGCCTAGCTTAAAAAAATTGCCGGCCAGCCGGATCCAAGATCCACACCTTCTAGGTCAAGATCAAGAAATCGAAAAAGACTGAAAATTTATTCCCCATCAAGTTGTGAGGCACGAACAAACTCTGAAATCGAAGAGATCCAATTAAACTCAAACCTCTTACCGATTGCTATCACCCAACCTCCTCCCTCTACTGTCTCCGATCGCAGCTCCTTCCAATGGAACCGTGCCACCTCCGGTAAGAAGATGAGCCTGATGATCCCAGCGTTCAGATCTCCAGTAGCTCTGGTCGTCCGCACCAACATCAAACCCCCCGTGGTCGCGCGATCAGAAACGAAGAGGAAGAGCAGAGGATGGTCGCGAGAGAACAGGGGAATAAATTGCGGCTTGGAGAAGGGATCGCGGCTTTAACCTGTTCTTACCAGGTGGATCAAGCTTAGCGGGTTCAGATCCAAACTCAACCAATAACCCTTTAACCTATAACCAATAATGGCTAATTGGGCTTTTTAATTGAGTTATTAATTGGGCTTTTTAGGATTCATTTAATTAGCTATTTATTTAGGTTGGGAATTCACTTTTCAATTAGGGTTAATTTATTTACAAATTACCCCTAAATGTTTGATATTTACACTATACCCATCCGACAATGATTGCAGGAAGGTCTAGTTGTTAGTTCTCGACCCAGTAGAAATCCTAATTTTTCAAGGTTCTCGACATACCCAATCATCTTGAGTACGTGAGTTCCTATAGGAGTTTCTTCTTGCATCTTGCATGCAAATAGGGCCTTAGACACCTCTATTGGTGCAATCTTGCTCCAAGTATCAGTTGGTTTTAAGTTAGGCAATGTTGGTGATTTATCATGTGTGATTTGAGCAAAGAGGAAAGTCGAGGTTTGTAGTCTTGGCAAATCGTGAAATCCTGGAGGTGCGACCTTTTGGCAAATGGTGAAGTCTCGGAGGTGCAGCCTCTTGACAAAAGGAAGACTTAGCATGACGAAGCTGAGGGAAACATCTCAAGCAAGTGCACAGGATGGACACGAGGCTTGTGGAAGATATTTGAAGGCGTGAGTTAAGGCTAAGGGATGAAGAAGGATATTGAAAGGTGATTTTCAACTTCGTTAGTCGACAGGGACTAACATCAGTCGACTGGTGTCCTGATCCAAAACACACAGAGAATTTGGTCTAGTGAAAGA
>NW_027430128.1:0-2343 GCF_044706935.1 Curcuma longa | reverse complement strand
ACGTCACCCACCAGTGGACAGCCGGCCACCACTCTACCCCACCACTGACCGGCCATCACCCAAAATTGGCCGGCCAGCAGCCCACCAGCTGGCTGCCAGCCGGCTAGCACCCCGTGCACGATGAAACGGCAACAGGCCGCCACCCCAGTCCCACCCACATAGGGGCCAGCACTAGTGCCACGCCATCGGCCGGCCAGCGGGCCGCCGTTGGCCAGCCAGTAGCCCACCATCCGTCGGCCGCCCACCAGCCCACCAGCTTCCATCTGCCGGCGACCCACCAACCAGCTGCAAATGGCGCCAGTCGCCCGTAACCAGCCGCCCAACACCGTCCAACGCCGCCCAACATCCCTCAGAGGTTCGTCGTCGGCCGTCCACCAACCTGCCAAGGGCCGGCCAATGCCCGGCCAGCACGCATAGCGCCAGAGCGAGGAAGAGAAAAGAAACAGAACCAAAAAAATACATTTTTACCTTTGTTCACCATCGCCGAGAGTTTCACCGTCGCCATTGCAGTCGCCGGAGGGATCGAATCGACATCGTCGGGCCATTGGAAGCAGAGATTCGCCGGAGGAAGAGAGGAAAATCATGGAGAAGGAGAGAAAGATCGCGGAGAATGAGAGAAAGAAAGGGCTCGGGTCGGGTAAGTTAGGGCTTTGGCGACGAATAACTTTTCGTCGCCAAAAACCAATTTGGCTACGAATTCACGATTTGTCGCCAATTTGGCGACGAATCATGAATTCGTCGCCAAATTAAGTGGGTCCGGGTATTTAAGTTACGGTGGAATCACCAAATTTAGCGACGAACATCTGATTTCGTCGCTAATTTATGACGAATAGTGAAATTCATCGCAAATTTGCGATGAATTTAGCGACAATATAGGTCATCGCAATTTTAGCAACAAAAATGATTTTGTCTCTAATTTCATTACAAATTGGCAACAAATTCTATTTTTGTCACAAATTTTGTCCCAAATTAGCGACGAATATTATTCGTCGCAAAATTTCGTTGCTAAACGGCTGTATTTTTGTAGTGTACTATAAGTCTGCAATACCCTCCTTTTATATGGCCTTTGAATTCTTCCTACAAGTTTTCTTATCGCCTAGTAGTCTACTAATTTGTCACTATTAGTTGGCTAGTCCTCGTGATCAAATTATCATAGCGCAATAACAATTCTTTTCTTTATTCCACATGAGTCAGTAGTTGATCATTTACCATTAGTTGACTATCCAATTGATTCAACAACGAGCAGAACCATTCTATTCATTGGCTCTTCAGACCAAGTCTACTTTCCCAGATCCTCTAGTAAATTGAAATCCATCTTTAGTTGATTATTCAACCCCTAAACCCCGAATCTATTTAGGTATTAGGTTTCGCAACCACCACTTGTCTACTGCTCATTATAAGTCGACTATAAATCCTAACTATGACCACTTCTAAGGTCCACCTATATTAAATTCTACCATCATCCCCACAGATATAATTTACTCAACATTCATCTAACTAGAGACTTACCCTTGCAACTTGACTTTGCCTCTCTGCCATCTCTTGTTAGGTTACTGGGTCCCTCGGATGCACATAAGCCTACCGCTCCTTCACATGTCATCCTTCACTCTTTCACCTATGGACTCCACCTCTAGCGGTTGTCATCTTTATTGCCTCAATGTCGTTGATGAGATCGTGCATGCATGCATGTTGTATGTTTTGGAGGGTTGTTGATACAATTTTAGCAAACATGCGTGTTGTATAGTTTTGATGTTTGGATCATGTTTAAGTTAAATATTTTTTATGATTTGATATTGTGTGTTAAGTGTGTAGGAGCAGATGACTTATCATATAGGATGGAAGCCTAGCACACATGGGTTATCATACACTATACAGATGGATAGGATGGAAGTCCTAACAAGCATGGGATGTTGGATGCTAGGTAGATGGATGTGACAAAATGTTAGATTTGAGAGGTGTCCTAAGACAATTTTCTTACGGTTATACTGTTTATTGGATAAATAACAATTCACTATTTGAGTGCACATTCCATATGTGTTTGATTGGATCTTAAACTCAAATACTGAATGTCCGCAATATGATTCATAGTGTGAGAGAATTTGTGATTGGATCACAACTAGTGAGCATCTCTATACGTGTAATTATGAATGTATTAGAATTATTCCTAGTCGAAGAATTGATGAGCACGGACGTCATCGATTCTGTCGAGACTAGCACATTTTGAACTCCTTGGTTAGCCAAGCAGCTGATCTCACTACTGTCGACATTAGATGTTGAGAGTTAAACTTGGATGTTGGTTAAAGGTAACCAGTTCATTGGAGTGGCCTGTTTTGAGACTTCATA
>NW_027430127.1:0-3345 GCF_044706935.1 Curcuma longa | reverse complement strand
CATTCCAATGCAGTAAAATTTTTAATCACTCTCAGATACAAGAATTGACCTTGTAGATTTGTGCCCCAAAACTCCTTGCTCAATCTGATTCCAAGTTCACTGCCGAAACCAACAAAAACCCACCGAGATATCTCTCCAATCTGCCGAATCAAGGAACCTTCAGAAATCCAATCGAAAAATCCAACCCAACAGCAAATACCCAAAAATGAAACAAGACTTCACCTCCGTCCCGTTGCTCAGCAGCAGCTAGGGAAGGAAATGACAAAGGGTTAGATATGCTCAGCAGCAGCTAGGGCACAGTGAAGAGGAAGAGGAAGAGGTGTTGGCTTCTTCTCCACGCGACGGCGCTCGATCCGTGACCGACGGCCGGCACTGCGCAAGTTCGGAAACGAAGGAGGCAACAGCAGTCGGACAATCGTAGAAAAGGAGAAAGAGGAATCATGGCGAGAGCAGGGAGGGAGAAGAGATTGAGATGCTCTGCATTTCCGACGGAAGAAGTAGGAGAAGGAGGAGTGGTCGTCGGTTTCGACAAAGGAAGGGGAACGCTCGTGCGTTTCTGAGCGGAAGAAGAGGAATCGCGCCGTAGGGGGTGTTATTGGATTCCTAATGGGTTAACAGGTTTTAAACCCGTTAACCCTTAACCCTTTTTTTTAATTACCGTATTTTACATGAGTAGAAGGTTGTTAGTATCTTATTAAATCCTGTTAGGGGGTTATGAGTAGTTGTAAACAAAGCAAGACCAAGGTCTTTGTAGTATCCCAAGTTCTAGAATTTGGATCCGCAGCACGCCAAGTGCTCGAAGAAATGCCGAGGTATTTTATATTAGAAGTATTAAAAAGATAATAAGTATTTTATTTTAAGAGGCTAGTACCCGACTTCCGAGGTTGTCGTTAAATAAATCCAGGTGACCAATTCCGAGGTCTTGGCCCTGGTAAGACCAAGGTCTTTACCCTCGTAGGACTGGTGGCTAGTTATCTCAGTTTCTATTAGGGAGCGTACTTTGGTACTAAGCCTGGGCCCAAGAGAAGATTATTATTATTTTGAAGTATTAAATATACGTATTTGGACTAACGAAGCAAGTATTATTGAAGTTCAATTCAGCAAGTTTAGCTTCTTTATTTCCGAGTTTAGCAAGTTAGAACTGTTTGTTCCTTTGAGAAATGCAAGATTTAGTTTAATTGCTATATTCTTTGAGCATGCGATTTTATTCTCATATATATATGCATTTATGTGTTTTGTGAGTTAGATAGCGCTTACTAAGCATTGGCTTATAGTTACATTTCCTCCTACTACAAATAAAGGAAAAGGAAAGCTTATATGAAGGAAGGCGACAAGGAGATGACGGGTGTGTGATGTTGAGAATGGAAGCTTCGAGAACCTTGCTTTTGTTGGCGATCTGGATCTCCGTCCTGCGTTCCGGATTCTATCCGCTCCGAAAAGCATAGAACCCCACAGGACAAAAATTTTATCCCGCCTGGATCAATTGACAAAGTCTACAAAAGACTAAGTCAATCGATCCTTCAGGATCGCCGATTCCTAAATTACTAACTACGGTTTCTGACTAGTTCTAGGTACAAAAAAAACTGCGGAAAAATAAATCATACCCGAACCTTGTTGATGACCTCGGAGCCTTCCGTTGTATTCCTTTCTTCTTCCTGGACGTTGGGTGGACAACGATCTTCCAGAACTAAAGGAACTGCAACCTCCGGATGATGATGCCTTGGATCGCCTTGCTTCTTCTCGCAGCAGCTTCGCCTCTTCTTATCTCCCACCTTGGATCCGGCCACTACACCTTGGAGGATGTTCGGCCACCACAATAGAGAAAAGAGAGGAAGCAAAGGAAGAAGAAGAAAAGGAAAAAGAAGGAGGGGAAAAGGGAAGGGGCGGCGACACTAAGGAGAAAGGAGAGGAGAGTTTTGTTTTCGGAAACCTTTCTCTCTTCTCTTGGATTCATCTTACCGCCCACCCCATGTCTCCTTTTATAGCCTCACGCCCAAAACCAAGTCATGGTTGCCCATTCAAAATTTTTCTTTAATTTTGATTGATTCCGCGAACCAATTCTAAATTATAGAAACCTCTTAAATCCGGGCCTTTAGATTGGCTTGCTTGGTTTCTAGCCTTTAGATCTTTTTGGAATTAGTTAAAAAAATAATTCCAACCTCATCTATAAGTGGCCGGCCACCTTGGTTCAATCCATGAACCAACTTTATATTAAATAGAAAATAAAATCGAACCGAAGAGATCTCATCCGTCGGATGCAACTTAATCTCATCTAACGGTTCTAATATAATCTTCTTTAATATAACTTGATCTCTTCGATCCAATGGCCACAAACAACTCTCTTGGGCGTGGGGTTCATTGAACCATGTCTGGTTCACCTCGTGAACCGGTTCTTCCTTCCAAAGAGAATTAAAACCGAACCGGAGAGATCTCGTCCATCGGACGCGACTTAATCTCATCCAACGGTTCTAATCTATTCTCTTCTATTCCTCTTTATTTATTTCGATCCAATGGATGCAACTTGATCTAATCCCACGGATACAAGCTGATCTCATCCATTAACTCATCCTACGGTCGAGAACTAATCTCATCCAACGGTCGAGATTAAATCTCATCCGACGGCTGAGAACTAATCTCATCCGTTTGATTGCATCCTTTTGAAGATGTCTTTAGGCTACAGTGGGGACCTCGAGGAGGTATTGGATCTGGCCTTCTGATGGGTTTCGGATCCCGTATTCAACCCCGAATACACACCTACATCCATCAACAATGATCCATTCCACTAGAGGATCATTGTTGCACTACCAATCCAATCCCCAAATTACGTTATGGGTTCCTTCTTATTATTTTATGCATTGCTCCCCGTGTTTAAGATATCGTATGTCCGTCAATTATCTGAGTTCACTGACAACTCAATAATCGACATCTAAGACCTTGAATAGTACCACTCAACCTTATTGTCAGCCGGACCAAGTCCACTTGCAAGATTTGACTTGACAATCCTTATGAGCTCTCCAAGGGGACATCATCAGCCCTACTGGGACACGGATTCCTTCTATAATTAATGGCACACCGTATAAATAGTAACATCACCCAACTTACCGAGAATATTTGATCTGACGGAAAGATCTCACCCTTTGGTAAATCAAAGCAATAATTACTAAGTATAGGTGCTCATTTATTACATCGGGATTAAGAGTGCATAAGTATAATAACAGAGGTCTTGTTCAATTTGCGAGTCAGTGTAAATCGAACAACCTCAATGGTCCTACTCAATACACACAAAGTGCACTAGTGTAATTCTACAGTCAAGACAGACAGTCACCGAATTACACTACAACCGTT
>NW_027430126.1:0-5578 GCF_044706935.1 Curcuma longa | reverse complement strand
TGTTGGGTTGCAAGGGTGCAAACATAGTCCCACATCTAAAACACATGGGAAAGATCATGAGTTTAAAAGGATGGAAGATATCTCCATTGGCATGAGGCCTTTTGGGGAGAGCCCAAGATCAAAGCCATGAGGGCTTAGGCCCAAAGTGGACAATATCATGCCATTATGGAGATGTGGACATTCTTTAGACCCTACAATTGGTATCAGAGTGAGGCCGCTCTTAACCGGACTAACCGCCGGAAGAGCCATGATCCAGATCTAACCATGTGGGGACCCTCGGAAAAAAAACATGCTCTTGACATGATAGTCAAACTGAGGGATTAGAGATGTTCATATTGATGTAAATAAATATTATTTAATCTGGGTAAATAGCAAGACATAATAAGTTCAGGTTAATGGTTATGTACCACCAGAAGAGTGATTTAAGTATCACTAGAGAACGGCTATATGCCACCTGGATAATGGCTGTGAGCCATCAGATAAAATGACTATGTGTCATTCAAAAAAAATGGTTATGTACTATTTGGTGAGCAGCTATGTAAGGTGTAACAACTTTTTAGCAATGAATGCTCAATGTGCTTGCTGTCGCACGAACCATTTTTCCTTCGTATGAATTGGTTGTTCTTATAGTCTATGTGACTGTATATTCCGATTTTATTTAGTCTACGTGATTAAATACCTCTGAATGATCTTTGTGATCATTTACCTTTATGGATTGACTTGGACGAGTGGGAGATGTTGAACGCTCAACGCAACGCTCAGAGATGAAGAGGCGAGCTCCTTCATCTTCTGAAACTCAGAACGGAAGGAAGATGAAGGGGTGGGCTCATTTCTCATGCGCTGCGAGACTCTCCTCATTACGCTGCGCTTCTCCTTCTCTCCTACCCTCTCCTATATAAAGGAGAGGGAAGCAGGGCTTATGGCGTCCAAGTCACAGAGAGTAAGTAAGAGGCATCGGAAGAGCATCGGAAGAAGGGAATTTGGTTTGTGGAAAAGGCAAAGGAGTTTTCCATTGTGATCCTCCTTCGACGCAAGCAAGAACAGCGAGCGAGGCACGCTACAAAGGTAAAATCAACACAATTAAGTGCAATGCTGCTAAGAGGGCAAGGATCGAAGAGTCTCTTGAATTGGATATGTAACTTAATGAGTAGACACCTTAGAGGACCACTAAGAATGTTTAGAATGACAATCCTACTCCGACTGAAGAGGGCGATCCCTCGGTCACGAGGATAAATATCAAAAGGTCAAGAATATCAAAATTATAGAAGAACAATCCAGACTGGACTGGGAAGAGATGCTCAATTTCACGATCATGGGATAATAGTAATATGGATGTCCAGAGTGTTAGAAGATCAATTCTTGTCCTACAGGGGAGAAGAACTTGAGCTCTTAGTCGAAAGGATGATAATCAAAAAGTTAAGAATACCAAAAGTCCAATAGTCACTATGATAAATTTGACTTTTTACGATGCAACATTAACGACGCATATTAAAAGTACATCGTTAATATTATTATTTACGACATGCCAACGCTGTTAATATTATTATGCTTATATAAATACGATGTGTAAAAAAAAGAGTACATTGTCAATAAATTTTTCTAAAATGAACACGGTACGCTCTTAAAATTTAATATTAATGACATATAAAGTGTGCTATTAATATTATTATATTTATATAAATGACGACCTGCAAAATGCATGTTGTCAATAAATATTTTTTTTACACGCCGTTAATAGTTGTAAAAATTTAATAATTAATAAATCCGTATACCCTCCGCTGATTCTTTCCTTCAAAACCCTGTCGCGACTTGCTGCCAAAACCATCTCGGCGACTCCCTCTCTTCCAAAACCCTTCATCGCCGAAAACCTAATATTCCCTCTCCGCCGAACATCTCCGCCCAACCCTTCTTCGGCGAACCCCTCTCTGTGAACCTCTTAACCCAACCCCTCTCCGTCGAACCCCTCTCCGTCGAATCCCTCTCCGCGTGCTGAACATCTTCGCTGAACTCACCTTATTCCCTCTCCGTAGCGGTCTGACTGGGCGCTCTCGCGCTTTCTCAAGTTCGATTTCTTTTTTGTTTTTTCTTTTGTTTTCTCCGTTCAACCCCTCTTGTCGATTTTTTGTTTTCAACATCTTTTGTTTTCTCCGTGGAGAAATTCTTTTTTCAATTCACTACTGTAGCAACTTTGGTCGAGTAGCAACTTTGTTCATGTTTTTAGAGTAGACGGTTAACTATGGTGCGGACATAGTATCCTATGGTAGAAATAACTGAATAACATTACTTGCGGATGTGGAATAGTTCATTATATGTTTTAATAGTTCATGTCACTTTTACTTGTCGCTAGTACTTTGTTAATTAAGCAAGTTGGATTTTTCTTGTGAAGTTTTAAATAATTTATTTGGAAATCCTTTGCATGTTGTTCTTTGTGGAATTGTTAGTTAGTAGGTGCAGCAGGTGCTAAGGAAACTTGTTGCGTGAATATCGTAGGTGTCATGCCATGCCTATGGACAATGAGATCCACTCGAGGCATGTAAGGTAATCCAATTATTTGAACCATACTCAATTGTAGTTTGTATTTTAATGTTTCCCTGCCCTAAAATTTCTCCGATCTTATGTTCTTAATTATTCATGAATTCACAATTATGTGTCACAATTTAACAATAGTATAGCATTACGTCCTTTCTCTAGTAACCATGATATCCATTATCGATTATTGCCATCACATTGTTGTTAAGCTATCACAAGACTTATTTGAGACCATCCATGATTGATCACTTTTTCTTATTAGCCAGATATCTTCATTTAGAATAGTGCCTTATCAACTTTCTGTCGAGATAATGATAACTCTCTGAGTTTTAGAGTGAAAGAATTCACTAAACAATCCAATTTGCACCTTTCCACAGAAGGGAAAATAGAGAAATTTCCTCCAATAAAATAGTATATATATAAATATCTTTTTTATCCTTTATTTTTTAAAAAATTTAACTAAAATCTATTTGTTTAATTTTCAGATTAAATATATCTCAATTAATCTAGGTACAATTCTTCTGCAATAAAGGTGGAATCCGCCACTTTAGCGGCCCCACACGGTCGGCCTCACGACCATCTGTGAGGACCTGTAAATCGAAAAACTACAGTTGGTCACGACGCAGGAGGGTATTGCCTGGCTTCGCCAGGATTCGAACCCTTGTCCTCTAGTCTGCTGCGTCATAACCAACTCAGCTATGCCCCGGGGGCAATCTAGGTACAATTCACTCTTTGAACTTCCAGCTCAGTTTTCAATGATTGATTGAAATTTGTGGATCAAGTGAGCTATTGGTTGGTATGGCCCATGATCAAACTATACAGATCCATCACATATAGATGAATGTTAAAAATTTACCAAAAGAAGTGTTGCCCGAAAACCAGAACCTTAGTGGAAGGTTGCTCGAAACCATGTTGGACCAAACAAGATCAATATGCTGAAAATAGACCTAATATGCTGAAAATGGACCCAAGTAAGTATTTATTAACTATGATTTATTGAAATATTTTGGATGTATTTAGGATTGTGGTGTTGGATATACTTTGTGGATTCAAATAGATAATCAATTATATATGAATATGTTAGACATATTTCGATTCTAAAGAAAAAAATGCAAAATTTAGAACAATGAAGGAAAATCAAGACCACATTCACATAATGAGTCCTAGAGGTTATGCCCGTTTGGCTTGCATGATGGTACAAATTATTATTTATCAAACTTTATGAAAAATTTTACATATACACTTAATTAGTAATATTATTATTTGTTCCTAATGATTTTTTTATATGTATGTCTCATACTTGAGGAAAAAACAAGTCTTGTAGATACACCAATTACACGATCAAAAGTTTAGATTGAAGGTCACAAGAAAAAAATGGTGAACCTAGTAATCAAGCAATTGGAGAGAAAATAATAATAAAACTATCTCTTTGTTATTTATAGAATTCACAAGAAAAAGTTTGACAACTTAAATTTCTTATTTTATCAAAAGTTATTTCTTGTTATTTGCAGAAAGAAATAGAAGAGTGTCCACTTGAATCTCACAACACAATTAACATTGCTGATGATGCAATTAGTCGTGTATTTGGTAAGGAAGTTCAAGGCAGAGTGTGTGGAATAGACTTTGGAGTTTGTACAATCAAAAGTTGGAGCTTCTGTGCAACAAAATGGAATTATTAAACAATTTGAAAGTGTGATGCATAACCTTCAACAAGAAATGTAATAAATGAGGTCCCCTTTTTTTTTCCAAAATATGAGGCAACAAAATGAACAAGAATAGGCTAGTAATTAAACAAAGATGAATTATGGAAGAGTGATTTTTTAAAATTATTTTTGTTAATAAAATGATCTTATGATGACATTACATGATATTTGTCTTAATTACTTTGATTTTTTGTATTATTGTTAGTAACAATTAATATCTTTTGGTGACATTACTTGACATAATTTGTTTTAATTACTTTGAATTTTTGTGTTATTGTTAGTAACAATTGATATCTTTTGGTGACATTACTTGACATAATTTTTCTTAATTACTTCGAGTTTTTGTGTTCTTGTTAGTGGAATTATCTTATAGTGACGTTACTTGACAAAATTTATTTGTAAAATTAGATTGCTAGTGGTGACATTAGTAGGGTATTGAGAATGATGTTGGTGGCGGTAGTGATATCATTGGTGTTAAAAAAAGTAAACATATTGGTAATGTTAACCAACATCAAATTGCAACTCAGGTAACTATTTTGAAATTGTGTATTTTCTAAATTGCATATTTGTAATAAAAATATGCATAGTAGAATTAATAATTTTATATTGTTATACAGTCAAAATTGAAGAAGGTGAGTCATGGAGATATTAGTAATAATACTAAATGTAAGTTGTTTCATTGATGTGTTAATAAAGTTGTTGCAGAAGGTCAAATTGTATCTATAGATCCAAAAGCAAAAGTGCTTCATGTTTCTCTTATAGATCTTGTTGGAAAGTTTGGATTGACAAAATTTAGTGGAGAAGATAAACCAAATTCAAGCAAATGATAAAATACTTTTTCTCAAGGATGCAATAGGAAACACAGTTGTTTTTAAGTTTATAATTTTTTGTGACTGAAAAAAATTGTGTATACTTTTTTGTAGGGAAAAAATCATGTTAATTACTAAGTGCATTTCTTATTTTGGATTATTTTCTTTGTTGAGTGATTGTATTTTAATTATTTGATGTTTTGATTTTATAATTGTGTATGTTATCTGTATGTAATATTATAATTGTATGAATATTTGTGGTATTATAAATGTCAGGTTATTGTTAACCGTGGCGCGTAGCTCGCAGTGTGCGTCGTGGATGTTGTTAATCACGGTACACACTACGAGCCACGAATGCTGTTAACCACGACGCACACCACGAGTTATGGATGCTATTAATTGTAGTGTGCATCGTGAGTCCTGGATGTTGAAAATCATGGCGCGCACTGCGAATTGTGGATGGTATTAATCACAAACGAAATCCCAAAACTTCGCAGTGGAAAAATATAAAATATATAACATGATAGAGATTTCAGA
>NW_027430125.1:0-1033 GCF_044706935.1 Curcuma longa | reverse complement strand
ATAAAATGTAACGTTCGTCTAGGCCACGAAAGGGCGGGCGTTACAATAAGGACACCTTGAACACAAAGTTTTAGCCTCTTTTTTCTTGCATCACAAGTTAGTACAGAAATAAAATATAAATAGGGAAGTAACAGTTCGACAAACTGTTTGATTTTAACTTTAGATTTCTAATAAAATTCTAGGTCAGATCGATGCCTACTTTTTTCCTTTTCAAGAATGCATCCTCACCCACTCCACTCGGGAGAAGTTATCTTTTGCTAAGTTGGTCCTTTAGACATGTTCCCAGGACTTTTACTACAGACATTGATCCTCGACCTTTAGGACTTCCACTGCTAGACGTTCGATCCTCGTAGACCTGCCTAGACTTCCTTGCCAAGTGCCAGGTCTTCCTTATCCAGTCAAAACCAGGTCTTCCTTGCCCAATCCTTCAAACCAGGTCTTCCTCTACCTAACCGCAACTAGGGCTTCCTTTGCCTAGCCTCAACTAGAACTTCCTTTGTGCTACCTACATACTTAGTTCAATTTGCTCATTAATCCACTTCACAACTTGAACCCTTTGCCATTATCAAAACTCAAGTTCAATTATCTGGTGCTCCCTGCACCAACATCTTTCGCTTTTTTATTATGACAGCCTAGGTTCTAAATTAAGTATAAATTACTTTAACAATAAAATAATTAATAATAACTTTCTAAGTTAAAAATTTTAAGTTTAAAAAGTGTGACTCCTCCTTAACTCAAGATTCTCCTCCTAAAATTAAGATATAATTAAGAAAATTTTGATTTTTTCTCTCTCTCTAAACTTAACATGGTTCTTTTTACTTTGTCAATTTATTTAAGAATCATCTAAGTCATACTTAAGCCTTTTTGAAAATATTTTTCAAAGATATTTTGTAAAAGTTTTTCTTAAAAGAAAGATAATGAAATTTTGAAAATTTTCATTTTGAAAATATTTTACAATAGCAAATTTATATTGAAATTTAAAACATTTTGAAATTCTACTTTAATTTAATCGTACTGTAACGCACCGCCCTTA
>NW_027430124.1:0-1895 GCF_044706935.1 Curcuma longa | reverse complement strand
CTATGCGGTTAACCAAATACAAGGGTTAGTCCATGGGCTTAAGTTTTTGAGACTTTACAAGCTTAGATAATTTTCTTTTAATTGTTTCTAATTATGATTGAGGATGATCTAGGGGGGTACGATCTCAGTTTACTTTGTTGACTTGAGCGAGACGCTCAAGGCTAAGTGTGGGGGAATTTGATGAGTTAGGATTTTTATGCACTTTATCGATTCAATTTTGGGTTCTTTCATTAAAATAAATTGCTTAATGACTTAATTTGATTATATTTGTGATATATTGCATAATTTGAGGCTTGATTATAATTTTTATGATTTAATGGCAAATTTTACATTAATTGAGTTTAATTGATTGTAGGGCTCAAATTGAACCGAGATCGAGCTCAACCATGATCAAATCGAGCCAATTCGCCAAATTGATCGAGCCAACACGGAGGACATGACTTAGATCGAGCCTGATCAAAATTTCATAATTTTTGGAAGCCCTAAGCTGCCCTAAAGCCCTAGACCAGTCCTGGCCATCAGATCAAGATCGGACGGCTGAGATTAATCAATTAATCAACGTATAAAAGCTATAGTTTTCGGGATGAACAAGGCCGCCGCACTGTGCTTCGTCCCCGACGCGCTCCCTCTGTTGAGGAGCGTAGCTCACGGCGTGCCCTCGTCCTCCCAATCAAATTCGGTTGCATTCCTTGGTCTCTGAGGAGCTCGAAGCAGGTTCTTTGGGTATCTTCCGGCAGCTGGTTCCGGCGCGGCGGAGAGGGTTTCTTCACCGGCCAACACCCTATTTTTTTGAGTTCCGGCCATCCACAGCGCCATCCGAAGCCGCGAGTCCTCTGAGGGGTTCTCTGAGGAGCGTGTAGCACACCGGAGCCACGAGAAATTCAATCGGAGCAAGAGAAGCCACGGAATCCAGTAATTGCCAGCTGAAAATGCGTCGCACAGTGTTGACTTGGCCGAAGAGGGTTTTTCCGGGCGATTCTTGATGCTGGCAGCGAGCGAAACACTCCGGAGACCAGAATCAAGCTCCAGAGGGATCAGTGAACCTGAAATATTGGTTTACCATCTTGTTTGACAAACAAGTTGTGAAGATGAAATTGAAAATGAGAAGGAGGGATGAGTTTCTGATTGTTTCTGTTAAATTTTGTTTTCTGATTTCGACAGCTCTGAATTTGCAGCTATCAAGTTCTTTCAACTCCATTTCTCAGCAACTTAGTTAACATGGTTATGGTTAATGTTCAGTTTTGTTTGAATCTAGATTTGCTTTAGGAATTGGTGTTTTGTTCTAGCCACTGAAACTTAGCACTGTTATGTGCCAAAGTTGCTGTTCCGTATCAGATAACCACTTAGCTCGGTTCAAGCTTGTTAAAAACCTTTGAATGTCGTTTGTTTTGGTTAATGCATGATGTTAGTATAGTTAGTTTAGTGTTGTGCCAATTTGATTCTTTACCCAATCACTGTTCCGTGCCACATTAGTGGTGTGCCAATGTGTTGATTTAGGCTAACCTAGTTTAAGCCTTTTCCATTGCATTTTAGGAATTGCCTTAGAATATAACTAGAGTAGGTTTCATTCTCTTACGGCGCATCGAATTGCATTTTAGGTTTACTTTGATACCTTCGTTTCATAGTTTCATTTTTAGGTTAGGGAATTGCATTTCTTTCATTACTTGCCCATTTTAATTTTCATTTTATTTGAAAACCCCAAAAACCAATTTATATTCGAAAAACCCAAAAAGAACGACACTCAAGCTCAATTTACGATTTTTTACTAGTCCTTGGAAAAACACGACTCGAGGCCCCTATACTTCATTTATTTGTATTTATTGAGGGTTTTCAAAATTTAAAATCAATTTGCAACCCTACTCGTGACATTTCCATAGCAAATCTAGGGTTGTCAC
>NW_027430123.1:0-3163 GCF_044706935.1 Curcuma longa | reverse complement strand
AATGTAAATTAAGAGGACTTTATTGCAAAATATACTATTGCAATCATTTGACCAAAACATGATACTTTATTTCATAAATGTTTATATACAAAAGAGCAAGTCTTTTCAATATACATCCTAACACCTTCTTATTACATTCATAACATGTTACGTTATGGTTATAGTTGAAATTTTGAGATTTACCTCGAGGTGGTGTGAACATCTTCTTGACATTTCTTCTGGTGAACCTCCTTGACTTTCCCATCATCCTTTTGGCATAGTGACCTATTTCTTTGGCCGACATCTCCTCGTCGCTATCCGAAGACTCCCGATCGGACTCGGACGAGGACTTCTCCTTCTTTTTTCTTTTCTTCTTCTTTTCTGCAACCAAAGCTATACCTTTCTCTTTCGTTGAAAAGTTAGCTTGCTCATGTAATTCAAGTTCACAAAATAATTCATCTAGCTTGACAACAGATAAAAACCAATCCTTTGTAGGAAGAGGTTTTCCAGAAGCATCCTTTGGCTTTTCGAATCCATCTATGATGCTAAACCAATTATCAATATCATTCATTAAATAATACTCCATCCTACCTCTCCAATATGCGAAGTCGTTGCCATCGAAGTAGGGTGGTCGTGCGGTGTTGTATCCCTCTTAAAACGCCATTAAATTCTTTCGGTTGAATGTTACTTCGCGCGAAAGGGACCAGGCTCTGATACCACTTGTTGGGATCGAGGCGTTCGCTAGAGGGGGGTGAATAGCATTTTTTGATCTTTTCTCTGCGAGATTGTTAGCGGAAGCAAAGTAATAATAATAAAGCACAAAGAAACAAACGCTAACCCGGTTCGATTTACTTGGTATCCACCTCAACGAGGTGACTAATCCAAGGATCCACACACGCAGCCGACGATTCCACTATGAAACAACCTCCTTCTCGAAGCACGCTTCGAAGGCGGAGAAACCTTCACAACAGGGTTTCTTCCTCGTACAAGATTTGTAGCGAAGTTTAGGAGGAAGAGAAAGAGCTTTTACAGTGTAACAAAGCAATCAAGAAGATGAGAGAATTAGATCTTTATGCTCTGCGACGTTGACCGCTCTTTTTATAAAATTCAGTGCACCAGTCGACTGCTCCTAGGGCCAGTCGACTGATGGGCTTCAACGGCTATTAAATATGCATTTAATTTGCCAGTTGTCGCTCAACGGTAGTCTACCAGTCGACTGCTCCAACGCCAGTCGACTGGTCCCAGTCGACTGTCCACTCGACTGATCTTTCTGTTCTTGGCTGTGTGTTCTTCGGATCAACCCCAGTCGACTGCTGGCAGGGTCAGTCGACTGCCTAAGCTGAAAACTCCCTTTTTCAGCTTCTTCTTTGTCCCTTAGCCTTGACACAAGTCTTCAAACACCTTTCACAAGCCTCGTGCACTTCCTTGCACTCGCTTGAGACGTTTCCCTCAACTTTGTCGTGCTAAGTCTTCTATTGCCAAGAGGCCGCGCCTCCGGGACTTCACCTTTGCCAAGAGGCCGCGCCTCCGGGACTTCACCTTTGCCAAGATGCTTCACCTTTGCCAAGACTCCATTCCTGGACTTTCCTGTGAACTCAAGTCACACATGTTAGATCAACAACCATTGCCTAACTTAACCTGATTTAGCCAAACATTAAAATCCAAATCGCTTGGGGCAAAATTGCCCCAATAATTGTTGTTGAAGTCCTCTGGGCTCTCTGTAATGTATAAAATGTTCTGATAATCTCTGGATTATCTTCAAGTAATGGCTCCTCAAATGTTCATGTCATGCACTATAGCCTCACCTAAAAGCAAATACACACATAAGACAACTAGGTGTAGAAACAGTGCACAACAAACTCAAGTATAACATGGAATTGAAGCACCAAATAATTTTTTTTAAATTTTTGTGACCACCACAGCAATAAAAGTAGATGAAAATAAAATTGAGAAATGAAAAGTAAATTTTTATAAAAATGTAAAAAAATGAAAAGGTGGTCTAAATGAAGGAATTTTTTCAAAAATGGATTTATTTCACGGCCAAAGGCAGTGAGTATTGTTTCCTAGCAAGCAAAGTTCAAAGCAAAAACAATCTAGAACTACCTAAACACTGCTACCAATCCCCGGCAACGGCGCCAAAAATTGATGCGTGGCTCAGATTGTCGTCTAAATGAGCACGTCAATTTAATTAATACCGAATCCCCTAACTAAAGTAGTATAGGGCAACTCGAGTCGTCTCCCAACGATTGTAGACGGTGTGTGGTAATTCTAGTGGTTATTGTAATTGGGGATTTAAATTTTTTCTCTTTTTGGATTGGATGGGGGGGTTGTTGTCTTAAGTTCTAACTCTAAACAATGGAAGGAACACTAATGATGTGCATAGGATACATAACCATTTATTACACTCTATTTGCACATCTTAATGCTTTTCATGCTTTATTTTGTGTATGTTACACCCCTTATCTATGCATTTGGTATCGTATTCTTTGTTTCCTATTTCGAAAGACTGCTTGTGTGTTTGTGTGTTTCAGGATGGAAAACGGAGTAAAATAGGCGAAATGGAGCATTCATTAAAGATAAGGCAAGACAGGGTCGTGCCTCATAAGCACGGTCGTGTCTCATCACCTCCAAAGGCCGTGTTAACAACACACGGGCGTGTCTCTAACCAGAGAACAACCCAATTTCTCCAGAGCAGCAGCCAAAGACATGGTCCCAACAGAGCAGCCCCTGCCTTCGGCCGTGTCTCATAGACACGGGCGTGTGTCCTCCACAAAGCCATGCCAAGACATGGTCGTGTCCCTCAGACACGGCCGTGTCTTCCAACAGAGAAGGGACAGCTTTAGCCCGTGCCTCACAGGCACGGGCGTGTCTCCAGCCGAGTGAAGACCTGCTTTGGCCGTGCCTCAGAGGCACGGCCGTGCCTCAGGGCCGCCATCCACTATACTTGGCCGTGCCTCACAGGCACGGCCGTGCCTCATCCACAGCTGGGCGACCACTTCAGGCCGTGTCTCCCAGACACGGCCGTGTGACGGGGGCGTGCCAGGCTGATTTTTAGGGTCTTTTGTGGGGGCCTATAAATAGACCCCCTTTAAGGGCCTTAAAAGGGGGGAGACTTGGAGAGAGCCACCGAAGTGCACTAGAGCCACCGATGTTGGAGCAATCGTGCCCCAAGTGATTGGGTTTT
>NW_027430122.1:0-5698 GCF_044706935.1 Curcuma longa | reverse complement strand
GTGACCGCCAAATAAGACGAATTAAGGTTAAATAGGCAAGTGGTCAAGTAGGGATAAATGAGTAAATCGTGTTTGATTCAGTTTAATCAACTGGTCAACAACCGCAACAACCGAGTCTCTCTCTGCTTATGCCACGGTTTGGACATATCACCTTTGTTTGTCTGACGTGCCCCGATCTAAGACTGGTCTTGGTGGGCTAGACCATAATATCCATAACACAGATCTCCCCGCAAGTCTAATCGAAGGAGCAGATCAGTCAACTGACTAGACTGAGTTTATAATAAATGACCCAATAAAAAATTTTAGGTCGGCTTAAGGGACAAACCATTCTATAGTTCTTCAGTGAACAGTTCACACGGCTCGAGGTGCACTCAACAAAATTGAGGCGTACTGATGGGACGGGACGGTTGATGAGACGTTCGCACGCCTTCATTAATGGCCCAGATATGCTCAAATCGCATTCTCTATCGGACAACCTCCATGACCCCCCACTTGTTTACGCGCCTCCATATCGGACGGCTAGAACCTCTTCTATCCAGTATATATGGGAGGATGAGTAGACACAGAGCCCTCTTCAGCAGCTGCTGCTTCAGCACCTTCGCTCTCTTCCCAACGATTCCCGTCTCCGACTACATCGTCTTTTGTGTAAGTCCCACCGTTCTCCTTTGTTTTCATTCCACTTTGTAAGACATGAACACCGCGAGTTCGTCTTCTTCTCCTTGGTACGAAGCTATCCAGTCCATCGTCACTCGTGAGTTTAGAAGCAAGATGCGGGCTACCTTCAAAATCCCAGGGAACTTTAGGGTTAGAGTACCAAAGCCGGACTAGAGACCTCGTGGTCCCCCAACTAGTTTTGTAACCTTTTTCCATAGTCAGCTAATGGGTGGTCTTAGATTTCCTATTCCGGAGTTTTTCCTGGACATCTCCACATATTTTCATATTCTGTTACAACAACAAACCCCTAATTTCTTCCAATTGTTGTGTGGTGTTGCCTTAGTATTTCAAGTTTATCAGATTCCGTTAAGTCCTTTCTTTCATTTCTTCTTTTACCCGAAAAAAATAGAGGAGGGTGCATTATTATTTTACAGTAAGATCCGGGTGTAGCTTCCTAAATAAATATCCAAGTTCCCATAAAGGTTGGAAGTCACGATTTTTTTTTGTGAGTGACCCGAGTTCAATGAACTTTCCAACCGAATGGCAGTCCGAGTTACCAAGTCCACCCCCTCTCCCATCATACAAGAAAGAACAGGCCTACATAGAGGTAGCCAAGTTGTTAAAAGATTTGAAATTTAACATCAAGTTAGTGAATGAGGAAGGGTTACTATATCAAGGAAGACTCAATTCTATAAAGGTTGACCTGTCTCTACCACTTGGTAAGTAAGTACGCCCTAATTCATACTTGTGATAGCTAAGTCAAGGTTAAAGTTGATGCACCCCCTCTCCCATCATACAAGAAGAAGTCTGGATGAACGCCTCGATCAATAAATATTTGAAGTGGGATCGAACGACACTCGAGTCTTTGTTGGTGCAAGATGCACTAAGATCTTGCCTAGAGTTTCGATGTTTGACAATACACCTAAGTCGGTCAGTTTGACCAAGGGTTGATCCAAACAGGACTTGATGTTTGGATGTGTGGAAGTGAGCGAGAAGACCTAGTCGGTTAGACTAGGCAGTGGAAGTCCTAATCTGGAAGATTGGGCAAGGGAAGTCCTGGTGAGTGAAGCTGGGCAAGGGAAAGTCCTAGTTGTAGGCTAGGCAAAGGGAAGTCCTGATTTGGAGGATCAGGCGGAAGTCTTGGCAGAGTCAAGTGCACCAGGTGAAGTCTGGGCTGGTCTAGGTGACCGAGTCGCAGCAGAAGTCTGGGCTGGTCTAGGTGACCGAGTCGCAGCAGAAGTCTGGGCTGGTCTGGGTGACCGAGTCGCAGCAGAAGTCTGGGTTGGTTAGAGAGAACCGAACCGCAGCAAAAATCCTGGGGGGCGAGGACAGAGCCGAGCACAAGTCCAACAAGTCTGGAGGACTTGGTTGGCATAAATTCTCCTGAGTGGAGTGGGTAAGGGCACGTTTCCAGAGTGGAACAGGAGACGTCAGACTAACCCAGGATTTCGGTAGAAATCCGAAGTTAGACCCACAAGGTAAAGCTAGGTTGGCTTGGTTGTTTTAATGCTTGTTTTGCAGGAACCATAATGCAGGGTCAACTTCAACGGGTCATAACTTTTGACTCGGGACTCGAAACGAGGCACGGTCGGATGCGTTGGAAAGCCCTTTCAGAGATCTACAAAAAAGGTTTCTGGAGTCGACTCAGATTCGGGCTGGAGTCGACTCAAGGGGCTGGAGTCGACTCAGAAGTGCATTTGAGTCGACTCGGACAGCAGATAACGAGCAGGATGAGCAGGATAAAGTTTTATCTGCCACGTCAGCTGGAGTCGACCCAGATGGGCATCTGAGTCGACTCAGGACCATTATAAAAGGCCGTGAACGTGCAGAAGCAACCCAATTCAAGCCAGAAACCTCCCTGCTCAACTAGTGGTGCTTCTGAACGCGAACGAGGCCAGACACTTGCAACCGGGGAAGATCCAGGAGGAGTGCGCGGCGCTCAGGACTTCCAGATCGGCGGCTAAGAGTTTGGTTTTATTTTTTACTAGTTCTTACTTTCTGTTATTTATTTAATTATCATTGTTTATTGGACTGTAAGACGGGTTTCTCCGCCTCCGAACACGTTCGGAAAGGAGACCACTAGTGGACGGGCGCCTCCCGTACATTAGGCCTTGGACGTACTAACCCTGGGGGGTTAGGAACCAAGTAAATCCCGCGTGTCCTTGTGTTTTGTTTTCTAATATCCGCTGCTTAGTTTTTGATAGTTAAAACGAACGAATTCGAAAAAGCGACACGCGCTATTCACCCCCCCTCTAGCGCGTACATCGATCCTACAATTGGTATCAGAGCCGGTGCGCTCTTGATTGGACTAACCGCCAAGGGAGCAAGACGGCAAAGATGGAGGGGGAAAAAGGTAATATTTTAAATTTGCATTTTAAATTTCATATTATATGTTTTAAGTGCAGGGAGAGAGGGCACTACAAAAATAAGTGTCCTACTCGAAAGATTCGGACGGCACCACCGGCGGCAAAGGAGCAACCGATGCCAGGAGCCCGGAGAAACAAGGACCACATCAAATGCTTCAAGTGCCAGAAAACACGGTCACTACAAGAACCGGTGCCCGGAGAGGAAAACGGCAAAAAATCAGAATTAGGGGAAGCGATTCCGGTAAGTCAGTTAAATTACGAAAATACCCCTAGGATGCATGACCATGCTAGATTTACTGTTTCTACAGATTTAGATAAATTTTCTGTAAATTTAGAAAAATTAGAAAAAGTAAATTTGAATAATTCAAATTTAGATAAAAATAAAAATTTAGATAATTTAAAAAATTCAAATTTAGATAAGATAAATTTAACAAATTCAAATAATTTGAAACAGTCAAATTTGGATAAATTAGAAAATTCAACCTTAGATAAAAATTTAAATAATCTGACTAAATCAAATTTGAATAATTCAAATTTGAAAAAGTCAGATCTAGAAATATTGGATAATTATTTAAATAATAATTCTAAATTAAATAAATTAAAAAATTCAACCTTAGATCCTAAAAATAAGGAAAATTTATCTAATTTAGATAAATTAATTAATAAATCTGAATTAAATAATAATTTAACTAATTCAAATTTAACCAATTCAATTATTAATAATTCAAATTTAATTAATTTAGATTTATCTCAAATAAATAAAAAATTAGACCAAGTTTTTAACTCATTCAACCAAGATAATGATAAACTTAATGATTCAACTTTAATTAATTTAAAAATTCTAAAAATTACTAATAATTCAACCCAACAAGATAAAATTAATAAAAATTATAAAAAGTTAAATAATTCAAATTTAATTAATAATTCAGAATTAAAAATTCAAGATAATTCTGATAATAAGAAAAATTCAAACTCCAACAAGATAAATCCTAAAATTGATAATTTCACAAATAAAAATTCAAAATTAAATAATAAAATTAATTATAATTCAGTACCATTTAATTATGACACATTAAATAACTCCACTGCAAGTCAAGAAAAGTTAAATTCAATAATAATTAGCTTATGTAAGAAAATAGCTAAGTCCGAAGACTTGGCTAAATCACTCCAAAAGAAGGTAGGACTTCTCAAGGAGAAAGTAAACAAATAAAATTAAAATAAATTAAATTAAAATTAAATTAAAATTAAATTAAATTAAAATTAAATTAAAATTAAAAAATTAAATTAAATTAAATTAAAAATTAAATTAAATTAAAATTAAATTAAAATTAAATTAAATTAAATTAAAATTAAATTAAAAAAATTAAATTAAATTAAATTAAATTAAATTAAATTAAATTAAATTAAATTAAATTAAAAAATTAAAAAATTAAAATTAAATTAAATTAAATTAAATTAAAATTAAATTAAATTAAATTAAATTAAATTAAATTAAATTAAATTAAATTAAATTAAATTAAATTAAATTAAATTAAATTAAAATTAAATTAAAATTAAAAATTAAATTCAAATTTAAATTAAAACTTAAAAGCTATGAACCTAATTAAAATAAATTACCTCTAATTATAAAACTAAATTAAAATATTACCAAATGAAACAATAAAAATAATTCAAAGTGTGTCAAAGTGGGTTGACACATTCGCGGGTCCACACGACATGTATCAAATCGAGAATTTGATACATTATTAGAAATTAAAAATTATTGCGTGAATTGTTTGACTCATGCATACTTGCCATGACATGCATCTGCTTTAATTTAAATGCATATAACATGTCATGTCATCATGTTTCCTTACTGCTTAACTTAGAATGGTTAGATAAGGACACATGAATGGTTGATACTTGCCAACATAGTACCAGGGTGGGGCGAGATGATAGTACGTTAGGGAGGTTAGGTTAAGTGGTCAAGAAGGGTAAGGAGTACCTGACTTGATTTGCTTAGTCGAACCAAACTGACCGAAGCTACCTCGCCACATCCTAGACTAGTTAGACCAAGGTTTCTCAAGAAATCGGTTAAGGTCATAATTTCTTGAATCAGTTTTGTCTTAGAAAGTGGTCGTTGTTCCGATACCCAAGAAGGCCCCTGTGCCTCGCCACTGCCTGGAAACTGATTTTTGAAATGTGGACTTAATCGATTGACGGTTAAACCTGAATCTAACACAAGGTCAAACATTCATTAGAAATTAACCTAAATTTAATAAAGATAAAATTAACAACTCATCTCACATAACCTATAAGGTTACCCGTGTATGCCATGTATTGCGACACTTAGTACGGGTGAGATGATAAGGACATTAAAATACATTGTTTTGAAAAAGACTTTCAAAAATTATTATAAATATTTTTATAAAAACTATTTTTGAAAACTTGATATTTCCTTGAAGTTTCATGCTTGCTGGGTGTATCTATATTATAAGTTTCAAAACTCTATATATTTGAAAATTGGTTGACCAACACATTAGACACAAACCTTTAGGTCAACACTAAGTCTAAGAACCCTAAGACACATAGGCAGAAAATCCTTGTGGTCAACAAGGATGTCCTAAGAGAGTGTCTAGTTCAGGGGGAGGTCATTCTTGAAAGACTGATATTTAAAAAGACCTCTTAAAAAAAAAAAA
>NW_027430121.1:0-3014 GCF_044706935.1 Curcuma longa | reverse complement strand
TAGAAAAAGCAGAAAAAATAGTTTTATTTCAGCTGAATTTTGAGCATTTTTTGAGCTACTGATCCGAGCTCTAATTGCACATAAATTTGCATGGATATTAGCATTATCAATCAAGCTTCATCATGGAAAAAGAATGGAAGCAAAACAGCAAGAAACAAGAGAGAACAAGCAAAGTATCAAATCCAATTTCAGTAATTTTTGGAATAGAACGTGCCAATGATACATTGAAATTGCGGGTTCGTGTGAGGTGAATTTTCATTTTTGATGATTGGATGCTATTTCTTATCTCTTGTGAAATCTAAATGTGAAGAAATTGGGTTAAAATTCAAAGGGAAAACAAAAATGGCACATTTGGTGAGTTTTGAGGAAAAATGAAGAAAAGAGGAGTTTGTATCAACAACGAGAACCTAATGGATTTGGATGGTGGTTCATGAATCTGAAAAGAACATGGAAACAAATGGAATGCAAAGAAAGAAGTTAGGAAGGAAGGCAAGGGTTCATTGATTAGCATTTAACTATACCCATGTCTACCACCTCACTCACTCTTTTCTAAAATTTCTTTTCTCTTGAATTTGTCTTTAAATAATTCTTGGATAATAAGATAATGAATGATTGCTCCAAAGGAATTTAATTTCTATATGTGTCTTGATGATTTAATGGGTTAATTTCATGTGGGCTTGCAAAAAGGTAAAATAAAAGAAAAATTAATGGAGGAGCCGGGGATTGATCCTTCTTGTTAGAGACACATAGAGAAATAAATTTAAATGAGAAGATAAAGGAAGAGAGGTTATAAAAGGCAGTTTACAATTACTTCTCTCTATGATATTCTTCCCACTCAATCAAGATTTTCTTACCAATAAGGAGGTTGCCGAAACTTTAAGAGAGGAAAGAGGGAATTCGAAATTCAAAATTCGAACGAATAAGAATAAGGAAAAACCTCTCCCCAAATGGTAAGTTTAAATAATTACTTCATCAATTTCCTTCCCACTCGGAGCTAGTTTCCTTATTTAGGAAGCCATGGCCGAAACCTATGGAGGGAAAGGGGATTTAAAATTCGAACAAGGGGAGAAAAGGAAGGTGTTGGTCGGCCAAGGGAAGGAGGAGGAGATTAGGAAATGTTTAAGGAGGGATTTTCATGCCAAGAGAGGAGAGGAAAGCAAGGAATATCCACCTCACCCTTTCCTTGTTCAACTCCCATATAACCAAATCCTCTCCCTTCCTCTCATTTTCCACCGAAACTCTCCCTCTCCTCTCCCCTTGTGACCGAAACCCCCAAGGACTCCAAGTGGCCGGCGCCCCTACAAGCAAGAGGAGGAAACCAACAAGAGAAGAGGATTAAGGCAAGGGATTGGTAAGAGTTAGCCTCCTTGGTTTTCTCTCCACCTCTTCTCCTCACCTTGTGTGACCGAAACCCTCTCCTCCTTCTCCTCTTCTTGTGGCCGAAATCCTCCAAGGAGGACAAGTGGCCGGCGGCCCCAACCAAGCAAGGGAAAGACAACAAGACAAGGGCTCTACCCCTTTTTATTTTAGACCCCGTCGACCCCCAACAGTCCGATCGGCTGCAAACGGCGAGATTTAACATCCACCACACAATGCACACAGTTCCCCAAGCAAATCTCCTGTCGTCATGATGACGATCCGCAAATCCCATCGGATGTCACGCCACATTAATACTTTCCTTGAAAAAGACCTCAACCATGCGCCTAGCACGTGTGCGCCGCCATACCGTGTCACTGATAGCCGATACCCAGCCGCCACGTGCCCCGACCGCAACCCGACCTACAATCAAAGTGCTCACGTCGAAGTACTCCAGGTTCCCATTTAGCTCAGATCCGAGTCAAGTCCGTTCAGTGCTACTCGCATCTCTTCCGACCGGCGTTGAGAGACTTATCCTCTCCCGCTCTGAGTGGGTAATGATCTCTTTAGCTCGACAACTCGCGAGTGAGGAAGACTCAAGCCGAATCCCCCTACAAGTCAGCCAGTCAGCTCGGGCCGAATCCTCTTCAAATTCGGGCATTCACTCGAACTGACTCCGTATACGAATCCCCCATCTACCCACCCCTTCGTGGAACCCGAAGGCACATAGCCCACTCACCGACACGAACATCTCTTGGTCCTTATCTAAGTCGGCGCTCTGCGGATCCGAGCTCTCGAGCACTCACAGACGTAGAATTTTCTCACACGACCGGATAGACATCATAGCAATATGGTAGAAGGGTTTCATTTCATTCTCCAAAATTTGAAAGGAAGTACAAAATGCTATTACATTGGACCCTCACCTTCTCCTCTCGACCTTGGGTAGTTCGGATCGTACTCTATTTATATCTAAAGAGTCAAAAGAAAAGTTCGAGGGGAACAGCCCTGCCTCGCCTACTTGCTTCAACACCCCTTCAAAACCGCGCTGCAACATAATGGTTGTCTTCTGCTTAAACTGATCAAGGTACTCTTCAGACTGTAGCCAGGCATCCCTGGCAGCCTGAGCACGCCTGGTTTCCTCCTCCTGGTAAGTGGCTATCTCGGACCGGGCTCGCTCCGAATCAGCTCGACATCTCTCCAACTCAGCTTCAAGAAGTGTTCGCCTATCTATCGCCTCTTCGGCCTGCTTCTTGTGAACAGCTGACTCCTCAAGGATCCGGGACAACTCCTCCTCTTGCTTGGCTAGCTGATCCCGAGCTTGTGTCAGTTGTTCTTGGAATCGAGCCCAGGTCGCCTCCAACTTTTGCTCTAGAGCCTCCACCTTATCGTGAGCCTCAAGAAGTTCAGCCTGGTATCGGTCGGCCTCCTCCTGACTCTTGGCCGCGCTCGCCCTCGCCTCATCATGCTCCCGGACCAGATCTAAGTCTCGAGCTTTCAGTTCGCATAGCTCTTTGTCTACGGCGATGAACTGGCGGTTCAAGCAGAGCAGCCGACTATGCAACTCCATATGTTCGGTCCATGACTGTCACCAAGAAAAACACCCATTAACTAATTAGACGCAACTTAATTAAGGAAGGAGTCATGACCTGTAACGCCCG
>NW_027430120.1:0-2548 GCF_044706935.1 Curcuma longa | reverse complement strand
ACACCCAACTCAAGTTCATCAATAATAACTCATATCACTAAAGGGTTATTATTGGACTATGGCACCAATCTCATATTATACAATGAGCTCCTTCTTATCATGAGTGCATTATTCTCCATGTTTAAGATATCGTATGTCTGTCAATTAATTGAATTACTGACAACTCAATTAATTAACTTCTGAATCCAAAGTAGTACCACTCAACTTTATCATCATGCGGAACTAAGTCCACCTGTAGGGTTTACATGATAGTTCTTACGAGCTCCTCAAGGGACATCATCAGCCTAAATATTAGGACACAGTTTCCTTCTATAATCAACACACACCATATACATAGCATTATCTCTAACTCATCGGGCCTATTAATTTAATGAATAAATCTCACCCTTTGATGAATTAAAGAAATGCATACTAAGTATATGTGCTTGTTATTATATAGGGATTAAGAGTAAGCACATCCATAATAACAGAGGTCTAGTTCGATTATATAGTCAGTATAAATCGAACAACCTCAAACGATCCTGCTCAATACACACAAAGTGTACTAGTGTAATTTAATAGTTAAGATAAACTAATACTAATTACACTACAACCATTCCAATGGTTTGTCCCAGTCCATCTTGGTTGTGAGTTACTATTTATAATTTATAAGGAACTGATAACATGATCTTTTGTGTGACACCACACACTATGTTATCTACAATATAAATTAAGTGAACAACTACATTAACATATATTAGAAATATAAAATGCAACATTTGACCAAAGTGATTCTTATTTCAATATTATTTCAAAATAGATGTTTATACAAAAGCTAGGCTTATAGTATACATCCCAACAGTCTCCCACTTATACTAAAAGATTATGTTGTGTTGGGATGTATACACACTAGAATCCTAATATATTGTTGGGATGTATACTATCTATGTAAATAAACATTCTGAAATAAGAATCATTCTTTGGTCAATGTTTGCATTTAATTTTATGCAAGTGTCCACTTAATTTATATTGTAGATAAACATGGTGTGCGGAGTCACACACAGAAGACCATGTTATCAGTTCCTTATAAATTATAAACAGTGTTCACAACCAAGATGGATTGGACAAACCATTAGACTGGTTGTAGTGTAATTTGGTCTTAGTCTGTCTTGACTATAAAATTACACTAGTACACTAAGTGTGTATTGAGCAGGACCATCTGAGAATTGTTCGATTTATACTGACTATATAATCGAACTAAACCTCTGTTACTATGGATGTACATGCTCTTAATCCCAATATAATAACAAACACATGTACTTAGTATATATTTCTTTGATTCATCAAAGGGTGAGATTTAGAGCGATAGATCAAAAGGCCCGATGAGTTGGGAAGTAGTATTATGTACATGGTGTGTTGTTGATTATAGAAGGAATCTGTGTCCTAAATATAGGTTGATGATGTCCCCTTGAGGAGCTCATAAGGATTATCATGTAAACCCTGCAGGTGGACTTTGTCCGCATGATAATAAGGTTGAGTGGTACTACTCTTGGATTAGAAGTTAATTAAATTCGAGTTGTCAGTAACTCATTTAATTAACGGACATACGATATCTTAAACACAGGGAGATTAATGTACTTATAGTAAGAAGGAGCCCATATTGTAATATGGGATTGGTGCGGTAGTGCAATAATAACTCTCTAGTGGAATGAGTTATTATTGATGGACTTAAGCTGTGTGTTCAGGAAGAACATGGGAAGCTTAAGCCCATCGGGAGACCAAAACCAATTCCTCCTCTAGGTCCCTACTGTAGCCTCTGGAAATCCTCGAATCCACCTTCAGGAAGAATTCTTGAAGACCTCTCGGAGACCTTCGGAAGAATTCTTGAAGACCTCTCGGAGACCTTCGGAAGAATTCTCGAAGACCTCAAAAGACCTTCGGAAGAATTCTCGAAGACCACGAAAGAATTCCGGAAGAATTCTTTGAGAAATTTTGGATAGGAAATTCTATTTATAAAAGAAAATTTCTGAAATTTTATTTAAGAATTTTTCAGGCAAAAATTCTGATAAAAAAAAAATTAAGAAATTTTTTAAAAGAATTTCCACTAAGAAATTTCGTCTCTTCTCGTACAAAATTTTATTATAAAATTTTATGGATTAATTTTGTTAAATTAACAAAATATTAATTATGGAATCTCGTTAAAAATTAGCGAGATATAATTAAAATATTTTATCAAAAATAAGAACAAAATTAATAGAATGGAAACTTATTAAAAAGATAACAAATCTTATCCATTAGATTTTATTAGATTTATTTCTTAAATCTTATAATTTTATTAAATTCCTAATGGCATAGCTATATAAAGAGGGGTTTAGGGGAGGCAAAAAGAACACAACAAATAGGTTTCCTCCTCCCCTAAGGCCGGCGGCACCAACAAGAACCCTCCTTCTTTTGTTGCCGCCAACCACCATCTTCTTCTCTCTTCTCTTCTCTTTAGGGTCGGCGCCCCCTAAGAGTTTCTTCTTCCTCTCTTCTAGTTCTTTTAGGGCCGGCGCCCTTGGTCCTCTTT
>NW_027430119.1:0-6580 GCF_044706935.1 Curcuma longa | reverse complement strand
GCAAAATTCGTCTCAAAAACTCTGTTTTTGTGTAGTGCAAGTTTATGTGTCAGCTTGAGATCGAAAGGAGATTTTTTGATTATGTGAGCAAACGACTCAATATTTGAAACCATGTGTGAACCTTCACCAATTTTTGCCATGTCCAAGCAACAATAAATATCCTTGGTGTCATTTAAAAATGTGGTCTTTAAAAGAGATTAACAATTGAAAAAGATGATCATTATTAGAACTTTGATGGAATCACTTTCTTGAAAGACAAACTATTTTATACTTCTAAATTCGATGAGAATTTAGAAGAATTAAATGGAATGAGAATTAATTCCTTCTTTTTGTAACTTCATTCTAATATTTGGATCAAAAATTTAAGATCAATCATCAATTTTTATCTGTGCTATAAGTAGTGGAAAACTTCATTCCATCTCTTTCAAAAATTATATAAATTAATAATTAATATATTGAAACTAAAAAGAGATGGATGAAGCAAACAAGGCAAATTAATTAAGCTAATTAGCTCGAGTGGACTAGTTGATTTTAGCAACCAAGGACTAGTTGATTTAGCAACCAATCCAACTAAGCAAGTCAATCTAGCCAAGAGGGATAGTAAGATTGAGCAGGCTAATGAAGTGAGTGACACTGAGCAGGCCTGAGGTCAGGGAGGTCAAACAAGGTATCGAGTTGCAAGTTGAGTGAGCCAACTAACCCGAGCAAAATACTCTTGCCAAGTTGGTTAGGTCAGGCTAGACAAGATAGCCATGCCAAGGTGGTGAATCAGGAAATTGAATCAATTGATTAAGTGAACTGAGTGTGTCAATCAAACCTAGTAAACCAAACTCACGCAAATTGGATTTATCAAACAAACTTTGTTAAAAAGATAGTAGATTAGGTACATTGAACAAACTAGACTAACAAAATAAATCATGTTGATCAAAAGAATTAAATGAATTATAATGGATCAAACATAAAATAAATCATTTCATTATTATAACCAAACAAAAAAAATACATTCATTCCTTTTTCATTTGTTCTATATTGTTCTATATCATTCATAGTCTTATTCTTAATCTCATACTAATTCTACTCTATTTCATTCTTCTTTATAAAATGCCACTTCATATGTAATTGAGCAATTTACTAATAATCACATGGAAATTAATATTTACCCAACCCTACTCCTAATTTTTAAATAAAAATACATCTTGTATATGTATATATATATACAGATTTGCTATACTACACGACTCTTCATCCGCGACTCGTGCGGGACTGCTGACGTGACGTGATTTTTCCGCTTCGCATGGGCCCGATTCTTTCCGAAACAAAATCCCACCTATCCCAAAATCTCGCCTCAGAATCGCCGATTTGAGCTGCCCTCACCATCATCCGCTCCACTCCAATTCGAACTGCCCTCGCCGTCATCCGCTCCACGCCGCCAGCAAGCAAAATCGAAGCTCCAAGTGCCTAATATCTGCTTTGCGAGGTTAAGAGACGTCGGCGCCCGAGCTCTACGAGGCTACGAGTCACCGCCGTCGCCTTGTCTGGTCCACTCCGCCATCGCCGTCCATTCACCGCGGGAAGACACCGCCGCCGCCCGATCTCTGCAAGTCGTAGCCTTCGTCGCCGCGAGAAGACGCCTCCACCGCCCGATCTCTGCGAGTCGTCACCACGGGAAGACGCCGCCGCCCGATCTCTACCAGCCGTCGCCGTCGCCTTCGTCTGGTCCTCTGCGAGGCTACGAGTCTGGTAATCTGGTCCAATATCTTTACATTGCTGCTTTTGGCAGCTGTTTGTTAAGTTTAGATTAAAATTTCATCTTCATTCTTTGATGTTAAGGTTTGGGTGCGTTGAGTTGATTGATATAGATTATCTCTGATAATTTCCACTATAAACTTCAATTCCTTAGATTTTTGGATTGTGCAAATAATCTATTGCCTTATCCTTAGTTATGTTGTCCAATCTAAAAATTTTCTTTCTGATGTGAAGTTTTAAGATCCTAATTTCATCCATAAAGGTATTTATGTTGCAATATATGTCTCGTAATTTAATCTATAATTGGCCAGCTCATCTTAGAATAAGGAGCCAGTTTGGCAGAAAAAAAAGGTTTGCTTCCAGATTATCTTCTTACGTTTAGTTGTTTTCTATTAATCTTTACTAGATCTTCATTTGTCATTGAGTCTCTAAGAACATAATTTACTCCACGATATCACTAATATGCAATTTTATTTAATTCTTTTCAAAACGAAATGTTTATGTTGTCATTGAGTCTCTGCTTTACCGATTCGAAAACTTAATTTTTTTTCCTTTTACTTTAACATTTGGTTGTTTAGTAGAGATGAAATTGGCAACAAATCTTTCAGAAATTTTATTAGTATGACCAAAACAATTGGTAATTTGCGAGGTTATTGTTAGGTGAGGAAGGCTTAGGGTTGCCTTCTATCCTTGCTTCTGATTGTTTCGATCTATTCTTCACTCTTTAATTCCTGCATGCTCTCACAATTTTGTTCTAGATTTTGTTCTATCTTCATTTGTTGTAGTCTTAAGTTTCAACCCTACAAGAACGATTGTCCATCACTTTTCCCTTCTAGACTTTGCTTTCTCTTGTTAACATGAGGGATGAAAGAGCTAGGATGCTGCATGATCAGTTTAATGTGAATATGAATCATGTGCATAATTTAGCCATTCTAGCCATAGATATATTCTATGAATTTGGAACCTTTATGAAAATTATTCGATTGATTCTTTTCTTAAGATGCTAGGATCTGTCCAGAATTCTAGTATTCTGATTACTAGAAAAAGGAACCACCGATTCTTGAGCTCAACAATTCTTGCTCCATTTTTTAATTTGTCATTTTTTTTTGCAAAAAACTTATAAATCAGTAATTTTTTATATCAAAAAATGGTATATCGTTTGCTTTTAAGTTCTAATATTTTATTTATATAAGATTCTGAAAGTTATTTTTAATATAGGGAAAAACATATGTGGCCTTTATTGAACGCGAACTAGGTATTTATGACACATGGATAGAAACATCTAGTTAAGTTATTGGCTTTAAAGATGTTATACATCAGTCTTTCAAAAGCAAAGAGGAGGCAGAAAGAGTTTTTCAAACACATTTGAATAAAAAATCTGCACTGACTTCTTTAACATCGAGTGGAAAAGAAATTTCAGAGGCAACTTTAAGTTCAAGTTCAAATTCAAGGAGAAACCTTATAAAGTCTGAAAAATAACTAAATTGAAAGATGCATTAGAAGAGATAAAGCATGTTGTAAGTGTTATGTTTAACTAGGTTTGTTAGCATTGTAAATAAATGTGATTGTAGTGATTATTGTAGTTTAGCATGTGTGAATTCTTGTTTGATAACGTTAACATTAAACCCTAACTCTGTTGTAATCCTAACCTTAACTCTAATATTAACCCCAATTTCTAAATCTAATCTTAACTCTGTTCTTTGGCATTGTATGGTTCAGTCTGATAGCAGGAAAGCATTTTGGGAATTTGGTTGGTTATTTCGGGTTTGAAGAATAGTTGCTGATGAAATTTTGTTCGAGGAATTAAATTTGGGTATCAATTGTTTGTTTGTTGAGGGATGCAATGTATGTTTGTTTGTTTAGGCATGATGTTGAAGATAACATGTTCTGATGTGTGGAATCAAGTTGTTCAAACTATTTTGATGATTGATTTGGAACAATATGTTAACCCAATAATATGTTATATGAAATGCTTAGGTTTGAATTGAATGCAATTGTATCAAATGATTCATTTTGGGTTGTATGACATAATGTTGGTGTTTGTTGTGATTGTGTGCCAAGTTGTAATCTGTATTGCATGTTGAGCATGGAATTACTTTGAATATCCTGTTGATGTTGAACTTGAGTTGTTGGGAAAAGTGGTAGCCGGTTATATGACATGTATTGGTTGTGATCACATGTAAATAGTTGTTGTATACTAGATTCATGTATGAATACAGTAATGTGAATAAGTTATAAGTTGTGTGTAGATATGAATAAAACTTGTGGATTAAGAATTGTATATAGGAAATTGTGTATGCATGTGTAATTTAGTGTTCTTGGTTAATCATTTGTAAATAACCATGAAGTAGGATTGTAAGTATTGTAGATATGTGTTGTTGTATGATGTATGATGTATATAATGTATGTTGTATTAAAATTTATGTTGCATGTTGTAAGTGTTATGTTTAACTAGGTTTGTTAGCATTGTAAATAAATGTGATTGTAGTGATTATTGTAGTTTAGCATGTGTGAATTCTTGTTTGATAATGTTGATATGTTTAGATGTATATTGTTAGTGGATTGGTTTGTATAAGGTGAATGTATCATTGTGTAATAAATGTAGGTTTAGGAATGTAAACTTTGTATATTAGAATTCTTTTGTTAATTATAAATTTAATTGTGAATAAATGAAATTGCTTGTATTTAGGAATGAATAAAACTCAATAAATCCCCGCACCATATGTCTAGAATAACATCCAGTCATTGAGTCCGAGAAAGACAACTCGGACCTCTCTATACCACTTAAAACGATAATAAGAGGTTTGGTAAATAAATAAATAATTAATTTTGATGGGTGTAAGTGACATTAAATAAGGGAAATGTAAATAATAATAAAATTTCCCATACAAAACACAGCATCAAAATTTTGACGTCGTTGCCGGGGACTCAAATGATGTTTGTTTATTTTAGACTGTACATAGGTGTATTATTTGTTTATTCATTTCATTTGTTTATTCGTTCATTTATTGATTCATTTATTAATTTATTTATTTATTCATTCTTAATTGTTTAATTCTTTTATTCTAATGATCTTGAGGATGTTGATTTTAGGTGCACTAATGCTTGGTCGTGACTTTTCTATATTGGAGAGGTGCACGAAAGTGTAGGGAATTGCACTGAGTCCCTAGGATCACTTTCATCTATTTTGTTTGGATTAGTCTGCAGAGTTGAGAACTCAGGGCGATCAGGAATCAAGGAACTCCTCTTGCGACAATCTAACTTCCTGGTGAAAGGAGAGTAATCTATATCTCTTCTTGTTTTTTTTTCTTTCTTTTGTGTATATAGTTGTTTAGTTCTTTTGATTCTTTTCTGTAAATAGAATGTGTATATTTGTTTTATAATTCTTTCTTTGTTAGGATGTGTATAGTTTTAGTTCTTTTTGTTAAGTAGGATGTGTATAGTTAATTTTTATTGTTTGTGTTGTTTCTTTGTACATAGTCTATTGGTTGGTTTAGGATGTATATATTTATTTATAATTCTTTCTTTGCTTAGGTTGTAAATAAATGAATAACTTAGTTTAGGATTTTTGTATTTATTTATTTATGATTCTTCCCCAATAAATTTTTCCTCCTGCATGACTTAATCATCTTAGGAATTGTGACAACTTAGTTATCTAGGTTTGTCGAATTTTAGAGGTTTATAGACATGAAGGAGTTCCTGGATTATGTGAGGATACAACTTAGTGATGGATTTTACCTTGAATAGTTGAGATGATGATTATTTTTTTTATACCTAGTGAGGATTGAGCCTGATTTACTTGTTGTGGGGCACTTATGGTAATGTAACTCTAGAACTTGCTCTAATTCTGTCGAGGCCACATTACCATAGGGTTGCATAATTTCATGAAGATCATTCTTTCATTCCTTTATTCTTTCATTCTTTTCTATTAGTGTAGGGTATCGAATAATTCATCTCTTATGTGTCATTTCATTTTCCTACCATCTCTTTTATTTCTTTCCCTTGGATGTGGGAACCTTATTTGCTGAGATGATATTTTGCCCGGGACGGACAAAAATTTAAGTGTGGGGGTATGTGTGTTGATTAGAGAGTTCACCATTAATAGACTAGTAGTTTTATTTTGGTTGTTTTTTTATTTTTAGTTGGTTGTATTTTTCTTTTATTTCATTTTGTTTTAGTGTAAGTTGTTGAAAAAAAAAGGAAAAAAAAAAGTGATCTGTTCAAAAAAAACAAAAACAAAAACAAAAACAAAAATTCTGAAAGAAAGAAAGAAAGAAAAAAAAACAGATTCGAAAAAAAAAAGAAATGAAAAAAAAGAAATGAAAAAAAAGAAAAAAAAAAGAGTTTAGTTCTTTTTGGTTGCAATAAAATAAAATAAAGGTTTGAGTTGGTGATAATGTTTGGGATAGTTGGTAGGAAGTTTTTGTAATTCTTGTTCTCCTATTATGAGTTTTATTGTAGATGATTCAGTGTAGGAGAGATAGGAGTTATTTCCTTACTACTAGCTCACCCCACACTAGTTTGGTTTGAGTTTTACCGGGCATGGTTCCATTGATTCATCTACGAAACATGTCATTTTCTCATTTCTTTCACTTGTATCTATTATCTTCATTTTCTCTTTACACACATTATTTTCCTTCTATTATTTCCTTTATTTATTATTCCTTATTTTTTGTAATAAATCTTCATGGATTATTGATGTGCATAGGGTTTACACTCGTATTTATACTTTATTTGCACATCTTTAGGAGTTTATTGTTATATCTTGTGTGCATTGCATCCCTTATCTGTGCATTTAGGCATATATCTTGCATATTTATTATTCCTTATTTTT
>NW_027430118.1:0-1751 GCF_044706935.1 Curcuma longa | reverse complement strand
CTTAATCCCGATGTAATAAATGAGCACCTATAGGTAGTAATTATTGCTTTGATTTACCAAAGGGTGAGATCTTTCCGTCAGATCAATTATTCTCGATAAGTTGGGTGATGTTACTATCTATACGGTGTGCCATTAATTATAGAAGGAATCCGTGTCCCAGTAGGGCTGATGATGTCCCCTTGGAGAGCTCATAAGGATTGTCAAGTCAAATCTTGCAAGTGGACTTGGTCCGGCTGACAATAAGGTTGAGTGGTACTATTCAAGGTCCTAGATGTCGATTATTGAGTTGTCAGTGAACTCAGATAATTGACGGACATACGATATCTTAAACACGGGGAGCAATGCATAATATAATAAGAAGGAACCCAAAATGTAATTTGGGGATTGGATTGGTAGTGCAACAATGATCCTCTAGTGGAATGGATCGTTGTTGATGGATGTAGGTGTGTATTCGGGGTTGAATACGGGATCCGAAACCCATCAGAAGGCCAGATCCAATACCTCCTCGAGGTCCCCGCTGTAGCCTAAAGACATCTTCAAAAGGATGCAATCAAACGGATGAGATTAGTTCTCAGCCGTCGGATGAGATTTAATCTCGACCGTTGGATGAGATTAGTTCTCGACCGTAGGATGAGTTAATGGATGAGATCAACTTGTATCCGTGGGATTAGATCAAGTTGCATCCATTGGATCGAAATAAACAAAAAGGAATAGAAGAGAATAGATTAGAACCGTTGGATGAGATTAAGTCGTCTTCGATGGACGAGATCTATCCGGTTCGGTTTTAATTCTCTTTGGAAGGAAGAACCGGTTCACGAGGTGAACCAGAGTTGGTTCATGTGAACCCCACGCCCAAGAGATCTATCATGGCCATTGGATTGATGAGATCAAGTTATATTAAACAAGATTATATCGTAACCGTTAGATGAGATTAAGTTGCATCCGATGGATGAGATCTCTTCGGTTCAGGTTTATTTTCTTTTTAATATAATTAATTCATGGAAATAAATCAATAATGGCCGGCCACTTATAGATAAAGATGGAAATAATTATTTTTGTTATTTCCAAAAAGATCTAACGGCTAAAAACCAAGCAAGCTAATCTAAGAGCCTAGATTTAAGAAGTTTTTATAATTTGGAAATAATTCATGGAATTAATTCAAATTAAAATTATTTCTTAATGGGCAAGAAAAGGGTGCTTGGTCTTGGGCGTATTGCTATAAAAGGAGGAGGTAGTGGGCGGCAACAAGATGATCAAGAGGAATAGGAGAAAGCTAGGTTTCCGAAACCTTCTCCTTTCATTAGTGCCGCCGCCCCCTCCTTCTTCTTCCTTCTTCTTCTTTTGTTTTCTTCTTCCACCGCCCCTTCTCCTTCTTCTCTAGAGGTGGCCGAACCTCTCTTTCAAAGTGGTGGCCGGATCCTAGCAAAAGGGAAGAGACAAGGCGAAGTTGCTGCGAGAAGGAGAAAAGGCGATCCAAGGCTTCTTCATCAGAGGTTGCAGATCCTTTGCTTCTGGAGGTTCGTTGTCCACCCAACGTCCAGGAAGAAGAAAGGAATACAGCGGAAGGCAGCGAGGTCATCCAAAAGGTTCTGGTAAATTTTATATATTCCGCAGTTTTAATTTACTAGAATTAATTTAGTATACCGTAGATAATAATTTAGGAATCGGCGATCCTGAAGGATCAATTGATCTAGTCTTCTTTATAGACTTTGTCAATTGATCCAAGGCAGGATAAATTTTTGTTCTGTGGG
>NW_027430117.1:0-5512 GCF_044706935.1 Curcuma longa | reverse complement strand
ATTGGGAAAAACATACTAACTTAGGTGAAGCAGCTTGTATTTTAGGCATCAGGATCTATAGAGATAGATCTAAGAGATTGCTTGGCCTAAGTCAGAGTACACCTAAGCTGAACTCATGTTATTTGGAGTCGAATCGGAGTCGAATTGGAGCTGAATTAGGCTTAATTGGAGCTGAAGTAGGGATGAACAGAGATGAACCTGTACAAATCGTAGCTGAACCCGGTTCAGCACAGTGGAGTTCAAAACCATGCTTTAGCGAGGAATGCACAGTGCCCGCGATTTTTTTCTATGGAGCTTCCTCGTCTTCGTTTTTCTCTGCATCTGTTTCGTTGATCTTGCGAGGCCAACTCGAGATTTTCTTTTTCCAAGATGATTTCCAAATCCTAGAAGAAGATTTCCAATAAAGATCACCACCAATTAAGGTTGGAATCGACTAGCGAGGGTTTTGCCAGAGATTCTAATCCGCGGCGAATTTCAGATGCGATCTTCAGATCCAAGACATTCGGAGTAATCAAGGGCATTTGGAGGGTTCTTCAAATGTTTTTGATGTTTCCTGAACTCAAATTTCAATAGATCAGACCTTGGATCGAGTTGATTGTAAATCTTTTGGATCGGCTCTGTTCTTTGTTTTCGAGGAGGGTTTCTGAGTTGCAACAGATCAGTTTCGATTCTGATTAGAACAAAATGAGCTGAGGAGGTCATATTCTGGGATTTCTGATTTTATCAGAGCTTGTGTGATGGCAAGTTGGTGATCAATTTGGAAGGGAAGTTTCGTGCCATTTCTGTTTTTTTCATTTCTGTCATATGAAAATTCTGATTCTGTCAATTTTGTTACATTTCTGATTCTTTGAATTCAATTCATGTGATTAATTTTCATTGCATTCTTAGTGTTTTAGATTGTTTAGATCCATTAATTTCGTTCATTGTGCTGAATTCAATCTGTGATTACTGTGTACAAAATCCACTATTCACCATATCAGTTGGTTTACTTTGATAACTTCTGTTGTTTAGTTGATGGTTCAAGCATTGTTGATTGTGAATTGCATATGGTTAAATACATTGCATTCTTATCATGCAAACAATACTGTTTCTTGTAAATTGGAATTTAATCATTTGGGAATTCAATTTTTGTGTACAATAACAGTTTCAAATTGTTGCTTTAAGTGTTGAGTTAAACTTAGGGGTTTGCATTTAATTCTATAGTGCTATTTGAAATTTCTTGTAATTTGAGGACTCTAACTCTTGCATTACATTACTAAGCGTGATAAGTTTCATTGTTAGATGGTTTAGGATTTGATTCTTGATTTCAAATTGATTTGCATATTTAGATTAGATTGATACTTAGGTTTGTTTGTTTGTTTTCATGCATTTTTCATTATCATCTTGAATTTGATTTACATTTTGTTTAAAAATACCAAAACCCCCATTTTATATTAAAAACCCAAAAAGAATGACAATTGAGCTTGATTGATAAAATTCTCTACTAATCCTTGAAAAAATGACTTATGGCCCCTATATTATATTTACTTGTGAGTTAAGGGTTTTCGATTATAAATTCTAATTTAAAGCTCATTCATGACATCTATTTGTGGGCTCTTTCAATCCACAGCATACTGGTAGAGTATGCAAGCTGCATAGGTCCATTTATGGACTAAAGCAAGCTTTTTGAGCTAGAATCTTTGATTCGATGATGCGATCAAATAGTTTGGTTTCATCAAGAATGAAGATGGAACCCTGTGTCTACAAGAGGGTTGATGGAAGCATAGTTGTCTTTCTTATATTGTATGTGGATGACATACTACTCATTGGAATGACATCCATTCCCTACAGTCTGTGAAGACTTGGTTGGGGAGTTGTTTCTCAATGAAGGACTTAGGTGCTACCTTCTTGTCTATTCCTCTTTTTTTCTTTTGTAGACCCATTTACATCCAATGGCTTTTACACCATTTAGTGGTTCTACAAGCTCTCAGACTTGATTAGAATCCATAGATTCTATTTTAGAATTCATTGCGCTTTGCCAAGACAATCCCATTTTTATCTTGGAGTGTTTCGTCATAAGTTCAGGGATCAGCTTCATGTTCACTAGGGACCAAGTCTGAGGACTCTCCCAAAACCATGAATCTATCAGATTGCCTAACAACCCTCCCACTACAATGAGGCACTACCTGTTCTTGTGCATTCTCTGTGACACGCGATGCAGTTACTTTTGGTATCTCATCTTGCACTATTGGTACTAAAGACAAGCAAACTTTTGAACGTGGTTTCAACTTATCAGCGTGTCCCTTCAGCACATGTGCTGGACTATCCCAAATCCGAATGTATACTAGGCTTATGCCCAATCAACAATTCTATGGGAGTAAAAGGTACTGATTTAGAAGTTACCAGAATTTAGAATGTACGCCGTCGTTTCTAGAGCATGTCCCCAAAACGAAGTTGGTAATTCTTAATAACTCATCATTGATCTAATTATTTCCATAAGAGTCCTATTCCTTCGCTCTGCCACACCATTCTGTTGGGGTGTACCAGGTGCAGACAATTGGGATTGAATCCTAGCCTCTGATAAGTAACTCCTAAACTCTCCCAAGAGGTATTCTCCACCACGATCAAACCGTAGTGTCTTGATACTTTTATCTTGATGTTTCTCCATATCAGTCTTGTATTCTTTGAATCATCAAAGCACTCAGACTTATGGTGCATCACAATATTGTATGTCTATATCTCCACAATGGCATAATATTGTCCACTTTGGGCCTAAGCCCTCATGGTTTTGCTTTTGAGCTCTTCCCAAAAAGGCCTCATCCCAATGGAGATATCTTTCATCCTTTTAAACCCATGATCTTTTTCATGTGTTTTAGATGTAAACTATGTTTGCATCCTTGCAATCCAACAATCCCCCCCCCTCAAACAAAGGACCACAGACTCCCCTCAAACGGATAACCTCCATTTTGATGTCTGAATCCTCGACCCACCAGGACTTTCTGCCCCTCGGTCCACATGACCTACTAGGACTTCCTGCCCCTCGGGTACCCGACCTACTAGGACTTCCTACCTGGTGTCTGGTCCTCTTGATTCAAACACGGGAGCCCCCACTTTCTTTGTTTTTAAGGTTCAATCCACATGGTTAGATCCGGATCTCATGGCTCATCCGACGGTTAGTCCGGTGAAGAGCGGCCTCACTCTGATACCAATTGTAGGATCGAAACACGCTAGAGGGGGGGTGAATAGCGTGTTTGCATGCTTTTCAAATTTTCATAAAACTCTCGAGCGCGGGAACGGAAGCGATTAAATACAAGTAGCGAAAGTAGAAATTAAGTGTAAGAAAGGAAATGACTCGTTTATTTTTACTTGGTTCACAGCGCAACGCTGCTACTCCAAGGCCCACGGTCCTTGACCGTTTACGTTGGGCAATCCACTAAAACACTTGCCCCTTTCCGGCAGCAAGTGTATCGAAAAAATCGATTACAAATCCGATTACAATTGAAGTATGAAATGAAGTACAAGGAAAATTGTGTTACCAAACTTCTGCTCAAGATTGCCCCCGGCTAAGTCGAACTCGTCGTCTCGGTGTGAAGAAGGTTGCTTGAAGCTGGCACAGCACCAACGTCGAGTTTGGAGCGCTTGGGAGTCACGAGAGCGAGATTTGGAAGTGTTGGAAGTGAATGTCTTCGGCTGATGCTCATGGAGTCCTTTTATTGTCGACCTGAGTCGACTCAGATTGCAATCTGGGTCGACTCCAGCAGATGTGGCAGATAAAACTTAATCCCTTCGTCGTTTATCCTCTCTGAGTCGACTCTGATCTCGTTCTGGGTCGATTCCAATAGCGGTGGCGGCAGCGACGATCAGATTTTGATCCTGAGTCGACTTAAAAGCTCACCTGAGTCGACTCCAGGCTGATTTGGCAGAAAACTCGACGCGCTGACTCCGGACTTCGGCTGACTCGGCTGGAGTCGACTCCAGAACCCATCTGGGTCGACTCCAGACCCGAAACTCAGTTTTTCGGCCGGAGTTAAGCATTCGTCGGATTTTCTTCCTGCACAAAAGTTAGCTCACAAATAACATGTAAAGTATTGAGTCGGTTCACCGAACTAACTCCGAGTAATAACTTCAGATCTCCGCTGAGGTTAGACCGACGCCTACTGTTCCTCGTAGGAACGCGTCCTCACCCACTCCCCTCGGGAGAATTTACTTGATGTCAACCGAGTCCTCCTGACCCGTTGGACTTGTGCTCGGCTCTGTCATTGCCCCCCAGGACTTGTAATGCAACTGATCCTCTTGATCAGTCCATTCTTCTACTGCAACTTGGTCCTCCTGACCAAGTCCAGCCTTCTGCAACTTGGTCCTCCTGACCAAGTCCAGACTTTTGCCTGGTGCACTTTGTGTAATGCCCGCCCTTATGTGGGCCTTGACGGACGTCATAGTTTATTCATTCATTCATACATTACACTATTATCTATCATATACGAAAAAAAAAAATCTAAAACTTTGCAGCGGAAATAAAACATTATAGCAAGACATGGATTCGTATACAATAAGTGAACTTAAGAGCATGATTAGAAAAATATTTGTATGGCCAAGACTTGGTCAAGTCACCACCACACACATCATTCCAGCCTTGTCCCGCTGCCTCCCTTAGCTCAGTGCCTGTTAGTCGGATCTGCAATATAAGGAAGAAATCTATAAGCACAACGCTTAGTAAGTTTCTTTCCTACTCACAAAATCTGAATGCCACAAAACATACCATTTCTAGCATACAACATAGAAGCACATTAACATTTCATGAGCATGTATATTCACTTACTTTAACATTCCTGGCATATACCTTTAACATGATAACCATTTGCTTTTTCAAAATATATTATCTTATTAGATAAACATAATCAACATTGTTGGGGTCCCCTGGCTTGTACCCGTTCATTACTCGCGCGCATTCCTTCAAGTAAGTACGAGATAGCTAGTCTCGACCTACCTGTATACTAGGTCTTCTCATGTCCTTCAACCTAGGGGCGTTCTGAAGGAGTCCATCCCTTGGATCCTTTTCAGGTTCCAGTACAAGCCTTTCTTTAAAGTAAAATAACTTTATACTTTCTTTTCATTTTCATATGAATGTCCCCTTACATTGTCCTTTCATAACATACTGGACATTCATATTTAATTTGACCTCATTACATACATTTGGCATAGAGTATAACATAACCCTAGGGCTGTCATCAGTGAAACTTATGTTGACCCTAGACCTGAGTTTCCTTAAGGTGGTCAGAAAACTGTTTGGTTATGTTTTAAAACATCATTTAAGCCTAACCTAAGTTTAGCCGAACCTGATAAGACAGGCAAGCACCAGGTTTACCTATCGGAAACTCAATCCAGCTAAACCAGAAGGCTTAATCGATCAGATGATCGATTAAGTACCCTTGTAATCGATCGAACGATCGATTAGAAGTTGATGTTCACAGAAGCCTCGGTAATCGATCAAGAGATCGATTAAGAGACTTGGTAATCGATCAAGTGATCGATT
>NW_027430116.1:0-1719 GCF_044706935.1 Curcuma longa | reverse complement strand
TTCCCGGTAAGTTGGGTGATGTTGCTATCTATACGGTGTGCCATTAATTATAGAAGGAATCCGTGTCCCAGTAGGGCTGATGATGTCCCCTTGGAGAGCTCATAAGGATTGTCAAGTCAAATCTTGCAAGTGGACTTGGTCCGGCTGACAATAAGGTTGAGTGGTACTATTCAAGGTCTTAGATGTCGATTATTGAGTTGTCAGTGAACTCAGATAATTGGGACATACGATATCTTAAACACGGGGAGCAATGCATAAAATAATAAGAAGGAACCCAAAATGTAATTTGGGGATTGGATTGGTAGTGCAACAATGATCCTCTAGTGGAATGGATCGTTGTTGATGGATGTAGGTGTGTATTCGGGGTTGAATACGGGATCCGAAACCCATCAGAAGGCCAGATCCAATACCTCCTCGAGGTCCCCGCTGTAGCCTAAAGACATCTTCAAAAGGATGCAATCAATCGGATGAGATTAGTTCTCAGCCGTCGGATGAGATTTAATCTCGACCGTTGGATGAGATTAGTTCTCGACCGTAGGATGAGTTAATGGATGAGATCAACTTGTATCCGTGGGATTAGATCAAGTTGCATCCATTGGATCGAAATAAATAAAGAGGAATAGAAGAGAATAGATTAGAACCGTTGGATGAGATTAAGTCGTCTCCGATGGACGAGATCTATCCGGTTCGGTTTTAATTCTCTTTGGAAGGAAGAACCGGTTCACAAGGTGAACCAGAGCTGGTTCATTGAACCACACGCCCAAGCAAGTCCATCATGGCCATTGGATCGAAGAGATCAAGTTATATTAAAGGAGATTATATCGTAACCGTTAGATGAGATTAAGTTGCATCCGATGGATGAGATCTCTTCGGTTAAGTTTTATTTCTTTTAATATGGAATTAATTCATGGAAATAATTCCTTATTATGGCCGGCCACTTTAGATAAGGTTGGAAATAATTCTTTTAATTATTTCCAAAAAGATCTAACGGCTAGAAACCAAGCAAGCTAATCTAAGGGCCTAGATTTAAGAAGTTTTTATAATTTGGAAATAATTCATGGAATTAATTCAAATTAAAATTATTTCTTAATGGGCAAGAAAAGGGTGCTTGGTCTTGGACTAGAGGCTATAAAAGTGGGCAAAGGGGTGGGCGGCACATAAGATTAGAGGAAAGGAGAAGAGAAGTGGCCGAACCCTCTCCTCCCTAAACCTAGCCGCCGCCCCTTCTTCTTCTTCCTTCTCCTCTTTGTTTGTTTTCTTCTTCCACCGCCACCTTCCCCTTTCTTTCTCCTTAGTGGTGGCCGAATCCTCTCCAAGGGGTGAAGGGCCGGATCCTAGAAGGAAGGCTAGAAAAGGCAAAGTTGCAGCAAGAAGAAAGGAGATCCAAAGCTTCATCGGAGGTTGCAGTTCTTGCTCCTGGAGGTTCGTTGTCCACCCAACGTCCAGGAAGAAGAAAGGAATACAGCGGAAGGCAGCGAGGTCATCCAAAAGGTTCTGGTAAAGTTTATAATTTTCCGCAGTTTAATTTTACTAGAATTAATTTCGTATACCGTAGAAAATAATTTAGGAATCGGCGATCCTGAAGGATCAATTGATCTAGTCTTCTTTATAGACTTTGTCAATTGATCCTAGGCGGGATAAATTTTTGTTCTGTGGGGTTCTATGCTCTTCGGGGCGGATAGAATCCGGATCGCAGAACGGAGATCCAGATCGCCAACA
>NW_027430115.1:0-1530 GCF_044706935.1 Curcuma longa | reverse complement strand
TCTTTTGCTCGGAGATCTGCTCTTTGTATATTTTGCTTGACAGGATGTGATTTAGAGCCAAAACGATGCATTATTGATGATGGAGAGAAACAAGAAGAAATGGAGAAGAAGGAGCAACAAAGAACACGGCCGTGCCTACCAGGCACGGCCGTGCCTCTACCCGTGCCCACTTCCAGAGCAGGACCGTGTTTGGGCCGTGCCTATTAGGCACGGCCGTGCCCCAGTTTTTGCCAGATCCAGCTAGGGGCCGTGCCTCAAAGGCACGGCCGTGCTTCATTCCAGAGTCGCGCCAAGTGTAGGCCGTGCTTCTTAGGCACGGCCGTGCCTATTTCCAGAGGTGTGACCATGCCAAGCCGTGCCTCACAGGCACGGCCGTGCCTATTTCCTGAGGCACGCCTGCCCGAGGCCGTGCCCACTAAGCACGGCCGTGTGACGGAAAGTGCTGGGGCGTGTCTACCTATCATTCTGGACTGCTCTGCAGACTTAAAGTAAAACGGGCATATCTTTCAGCTCCGATTGAACCACGGGCCGTGCCACCCCTCAAAATGAAGCTAACTTCAAGATCTACAACTTTGCTTCAGGGTGTACAGAACGATGACTGCTCTAGGCCGTGCTAAATGGCACGGTCGTGCCTCCAAACCAGCGGCCGCGCTGGGTGCTCTGCCCAAACTGCAGACCAAACTTCGAACCAACATAACTTTCGGCTCAGATGGAGTTATGGGTCGGTCCACCACCCAAATTGAAGATAATTCAATGCTCTACAACTTTGGTTCAGGGTCCAATTGAAGAAAACCGGGTTTACTAGGTGAAAACCCCATTGAGGCGGAGCCTTGTAAATCAGGGACAATCTGGGCAGTTTTGGGTGAGTATAAAAGGTGGAAACAAACCCAATATTGGGTTATCTTGGGTCATTCTCCAAAACCCTTGGTCTTGGCTTGGCGGCGGCGCCTCCCCCTCTTAGGGGAGGCCCTACACCTTCACCTCGACATTCCACCGATCCATCCTACACCGGAGCAAGAAGATCTTCAAGGGATACCCACGCTTCAAAGATAAGTCTTCCCCATTTCTTGTGGATGACTATTTTCATGTATTCCTCTTGTAATCTTCTTGTAATGGAGTAGATCTTTGAGTTTAGGATGTAGGATAAACATCTATGTAATGATGGTGATGTATGAACTTGTTTATGACATTTTCCCTATTCAATGAAATGTTTACCTTTGTTTCATGTGTATTGTGCCTTGAACGTGTTTGATGAAATGTTTGTGTGAGCAAATATGCATGATTATGAGGGGTAGATTACTTTGTAGGGAGATCCTAGGCCGTACACCGGGGCGCTTGAGTGACACGGGAATGCCTTGAACCGGGCGAGTCCGAAGTGATTCCTACATAGTGGTAAACCCCCCATAAGGGATATCTAATGGTTGATGGCCACTAGGACAAGGTCCTTAACAAGATACCCTGTGACAGAGGGTAGGAATCTAGTAGTACTCCGGGGCGCCTGAGTGACAGCGGGAATGCCTTGAACCGGGC
>NW_027430114.1:0-1450 GCF_044706935.1 Curcuma longa | reverse complement strand
CCCCCTCTAGCGTGTTTCCAATCCTACAAACTGGACTGGGAAACCAATTAATTTTAATCAAAATTTTAGGGTTTACTATAGAAAATTAGGTTCAAAACTAAATCGCTTAGTTTAATAACCAAATGACCTCCGATTTGACCCAAACTAGTTTTATTTATTTTGTCTTTACAAGATGAAGCCCATCATTGCTTCTGTTTTATCAAAATATCTTCCATTATGAACCAAACTAAGTTGGTTCTATTTGATTGAAATTTAAATCGTTTGGTTCAATAATCAAACCACCTTTGATTTGAACCAAATCAGTTTTGTTTATTTCGTCTTCATAAGACGAAGTCCATTATTTTGCTTTTGTCCGGTCCAATCAGACTTTATTTCTCTCGATCTGATAATCTAATTCTCAAACTCCATTTTAAATCCTTCGAAGAACTTGTAGTGTGTGTGACCCAATAGGTTCTCGGTTATGTTGGCAGTTTGTAATTAATCATTAATTATGGAACGATCATGAGTGACACCTAGTAGTACATCATGATCTTCAATTGATCGAAAAATCAATGATTGATTCTAGATAATTTCTAAACCCTTCAGCAGCTATAATAAAATGTGCCTCATTCCTTTCACCATCTTATACCCACTTAGTTCAGGATATAGTCTATATATGTCAGTCCCTACTAGGCTGACTACGTCACACCTAACTCAAGCTTGCTTTCTTTATCCTGTGGATTCAAGTTACTTGTACATGTGTCCAAGAGTGTCATACTCTTGACATGTGATGTTTTGGCTAAAGACTTTCAGTAACAATCCTAATAAGTGACCGCATGGATATACATCTCTTTTTCCAAAGGAGTTGTGAATCCTTTGTGGGCTATTCAAACACCTTCAGCACTTTGACTTATACCCAATCATCATAGGTCCACACCTCCTCGGAGATGTTTACTTAAGATGTCAAAGTATAAGCCTCCATGACCAAGGTGACTTGAATACCACAAGTCAAAGGAAACTCACACTTAAGCTGCACTGAGATCTTCATTGACATATGTATAAAACCATATGAAGTCTCATGGCAGGTCAGTCCAATGAACTAGTTACCTTTAACTAATATCCACGTTTAACTCTCAACATCCAATGTCTCTAACCAGTGAGAACAGTTGCTTGGTAAACCAAGGAGTTTAAAACGTGTTAGTCTCAATAGAATCGGTGATGTCCGTGCTCATCAATTTCTCGACTAGGGATGATTTCAATACATTCATAATTGCACATGTAGAGATACTCACTAGTTGTGATCCAATCACAAATTCTCTTATGTTATGAATTATATTGTGAACATTCAGTAAATGAGTTTAAGATCCAATCAAACACATAGAGAATGTGCACTCAAATAATGAATCATTATTTATCCAATAAATAGTACAAGCATAAGGCGATTACCGTAAGACACCTCTCAAATATAACA
>NW_027430113.1:0-16107 GCF_044706935.1 Curcuma longa | reverse complement strand
TGCATGATGCTTCTGACGATGGATTAAGGGAACAGGGGGGATCAAACAACTCACCGAAAGAATGGAGATGGGATGAAACGGCGTGACCCCCAGCGTATTTATGATATGGGTGAAGGAACCAACGATGCCCCTCATCCGCCATCATGGCGACGGTTCGTGTTTTGGAGTCGGGGTAGTAATTAACATTTAATGAGCGTGGGAGAAGCGAATAGACGGGCAATTAATGGCAGCCGCAGTGATCGAGATAGCGCACGAAGATCTTTCCCGACATAACAAATCAATCTAAATATCCCGTAGCGAATAGAATTAGCAAGTTCAGGAGAATCTAAGGATTTTACCCTACTCGTGAGCACATTCATTCATTCATCATTCAGAAGATGCAAGACACGGGATTCATAATAGGATACGCAAGAAGGGAATAAAGAGAGAAGGAGCAACAGAAGAAGGGAGGCAACGGCGATAGTTCATTCATTTGCCTGAACTAGTTTCGCCTGGTCCTTCAAGTGGAGAAGGGGAGGTAAGGTAAGCCTTGAGGAGAGCCACCTGGTCTAACCCTCATTCCAACTCCTCCAACTTCTCCCATTCTTCCCGAAGTATTCTTTCAGAGGACTGGATTTCCGCTTTCGCCACCTCCAACTCTTACTGAACTTGTTGAGCATGGCCATGAGCCTCCTTGGCCTCTTGTTCCAATTCCTGCACCCGCTGTTTAGCAACACGCAGCTCCTGGGCCAACGAGAAAGTCACACTTGCTGTTCGACCGGCGCTCTCGCTCCAAGGCCAGAGACGCTTCAAAAACATCAGCCACCCTTCGTTCCCTAGCTTTGGCCTGCTTATCAGCCTCCACCCGCTTATAGCATCCTTCAGATGCTGGATTAAGGTAGCTACATCCATTTTCTTCAAGGAAGGGTTTTCAAAGTATTTGAGAGAAGGGTTAGACCCCTGCGGATATATATATAGTCACTTGGCTACCATCCCAGCCGTTGGATCTGACCTTGACAGGTCTGGGGATTCGGATCACTGAATACGAAGAGGTCGAGCGTCGACGGGAAAACAAAGCACGGAAGAAAAACGGAGAAGTCGTGCGACCCATGCCATGAATGCCGGCTTGACACAAGGAATCTCAAATACTTAGCTAACACACCCTTGTCTGTATTTATTACAAAATCCTCCAAGAAGAAAGGAATAACCCGAAATCGACTAGCAATTCACCCGGCTCTTATCGCCCGCTGGAACCTCGTCAGTACCTGGAGAAGCTGGAGTAACGGGGACCGAGCCAACACCCTGTACTGTAACAGCCGCAATAGCCCCGCTGGTGCTCGAGGAAGCTTGCGCGACTGATGTGGACCCGGTCCCTTGCGCCGCGCTTGCTACTCTTTTCCCTTCAACTCCGCCCAATCCCGAGCAAGTTTAAAGATGTCCAGTTTTTGGTCACGCGGGATAAGGCCGTTTCGATGAAGTTGACGAAGAGCCGCCATAATCCCGTGTTGGAAGGCTTGGAACCCCTCTCGTTCCACCACCTTAGCAAAACTGGGCGAGGAAAGATAGTCCTTCTTCGCTCTCTCCAGGCGTTCCGTTTCCCCGGCCTGGTATGCAGCCATCTTAGCCTTTAATGTCGCCAGGTCCTGTTGGGCTTGGTCACGGATAGCCTGGACATCGGCTAGATTAGCAGTGAGAGTAACCTCCCGTTCCCGAGCAGTTTCCAGTTGATGGCACAGTTGCTCTCGTTCTTTCTCCTTCTCTTCGAGCAATCTTTCGGCGCGGGCACAAGACTCAGCCATTTTTCGCTCCTTCTGGTCGGCCGACTCGACCAACCCCTTTTGGTGGGCCAACTCCTTCTCGAGGTCAGCGGCCCGGGCAAGATACTCTGCGAACTGTTTATGGCATTGCTCCACTTCCGCTCTCGCCCCATCCCGAGCTACCTCGGCCGCAATTCGCCTCTCCTCGACCTGCTTGGCTTCTCTACAAGCTGCGGTCACTGCCTCTTCCAGCATGTCATATAGGGCATGGAGGTCCAGAGAAAACTGAAAACATGAACAGGTGAGGAAGGATCTATCATGGGATAACACAGAAGGTGTGGGGTTACCTTGTCGTTGGACTCTAACATACGTTTGCCCAGCTCAAGGAGTGTAGGTTTGGGTAGAGCTTGTGTCTGGTGCTCGCCCCGGTTGCCCACCTCGGGCGCGCCAATCATCGAGGCCCCCCCTGCTCCAGTATCTTCGGCAGAAGGTGGACCCGAAGGCTGACCTCTAGCATCGGCCCGGTCCTCCACCGAGTTCACGCCTTCCGACAGGGCATCGCCTAGGTCGGATAAACCTCTCCCTAGGCGAACTAGTCGTCTCCGAGATGTGCGACGTTTCTTCACTGGAGGACTATCCCCCGGGGATATGGTTATAATGTGGCTATGCTGTGGCGAAGGCGAGCCCATAGGATGTCAGCCACTACTTGAAGAATGTGCCGATTCTTGTCCGATCACTGCGTCCGTAGATAGTCCAGCGGCCGTCCCAGCCTCTAACTCAGCATCGGGGAGGTCCGATTTAGCCGGCTCAGCGGCAGAGCCGGATGGATGACGTATCTCGGAGGGCGGCGGAAGCTCCACGTCCTCTTCCCACATCGCTCCTATGGCCGCCATATCAGGTTCATCTGGACCGTCGGCCCAAGTTCTCTCATCCCCGGATGCCCCCACTGTGAGTTCGGGGTGGTCGGCTATCTCTCGCAGAGGGGAGGGTAGAGATAATAGCGAGGGGTCTGCCGGCGCCTGAGATGTGCCGCCAGCTTCAGGAGCCCTCAAATATTCCTCTAACGTGGAATCGCCCCAGTCCAAGATAGGGACGAAGGAATCATCCATCGCAGCCTTTTTGAGCAGTTTTCCTGCAAGATCATCAAAGAAGTTAGTCAGTACAAATGGAGTTACCATGACAAAGGGAAAGCTTACGTAGTGGAGCTCCCCTGGGCGCCTGAACCTGGCTCAGGCCTGCTTGGAATAGCAGCCCCTCGTGCTTGATGAGGCGACCCACTCGAAATTTCAAGGCCCTCAAGGTGGACACAGCCTGTTGGAAAACACGCGACCGACGACACTCTGCTAAGGGAGGTACAGAAGGTGGACCGGTGTTCCACACCCATGGCCGTGGGCTGGGGGATGGTGGCCTCACGTAGAAGAAACACTCTTTCCATCCTTTATGTGAGGATGGTAGTTCGGCCAAGAAAGTATGTCTTTGTCTGCTCCTGAAATAATAAACCCCGCTCTCACCCTCTTTACAGCTAAATAAGGCGCAGAACAATGGGGCATCTAGAGCGACTCGGTATGCTTTGCACACTATGATCGCCCCACACAACTGGCAATACGCATTGGGGGCTAGTTGCGTCGGGCTAATACCCAGAAGCCTCGCTACGTCCAAGAAGAAGGGGGGTATGGGAAACCTAAGGCCATAGGTTATCTGCTTCAGAAAACAAGTCAAGAAGCCCGATGGGGGTCGGTGTATCCTATCTTCAGCCGAAGGAAGGCGAACCTCATGATCACCGGGTATTTTCCCTTCCGCCTGCAGCCGGGAAAGGATGTCCTGGGTGCAGGTGGACCGCATCCACCCATACCACTCCACGGATTCCGACATGAGACGAGGATGCAAAAAGACAAGAAGAACAAAGAAAGGCAGAGTCGGCTGGAAGGAAGAGAACTTACGAGGAATACAGGCCTGAGAAGGAAAAACGCACAGAAACGAAGAAACCATGCCGATGAATGACCTAGGAGAGAAGTCGGACGATGGAAATGAGGTGCTTAGCCATTTAAAACGAAGCGTCTGATCAAGGCGGTTAAGTTTCGACGGTCTGAAATCCATCGTACTGCTCGCTTCGCTCCCACGACCCTTGTCAATAACCTGTCATCATATGCCACGTGTCTATCGTCGAAAGAGACAAGCCTGCCACGCCGCCTCTCACGTCACCCGTCAGTAAGGAAGGCGGCCTCGCGCGACCAAAAGGCATGTTTTCCTTTTTCGAGGCCGATACCCTATCCATACATTTAATGTCGTTATCATCAACATTCTCCACCCCCGATAGCCCACACATCTGTAAAAAGGCCCCGATTTGAATAACCCGTTAAAGCCCGAGCAGGAGGCCTGGGATAACTAAATCCTCATACGGATTAGGCCCCCATTATGTAGAGTCGTAAGCTTCAGCTTGATCACAAAATTCTTGGCGGTAAGGGTGGAAGACGACGACAAGTAAAAATCAAGAATCCTCAGGGAACATTCAAATCAAGGATAGGAACATAGAGATAAAGTTTGTTCACATGAAGAATCAAAAGAGATCTCGGCTGGCCCCCAGACATTCATTGGTTATCCGCGTCCCTCCTCACCCTGCCTTGTTGCACTTGACCAGTGAGCCGTAATGATTCCCCAGTAGCAGCAGGCGGAGTCGGGTCTTGTGGACTAGTCCTGGCTGGATTTTCGATGGACGGAGCAACAGCCGGGGCCACTTGGATCGTACCTGTTCCCGGATCTTGGACCCGTGCAGCCGGAGGAGTTGATCGAGAAGTACTGGCTTCGGCATCTTGAGTCTCTGAGAAGAAGGCTCTCACGAAGGCGGGAAGTTCCGCCCACAACTGGCGGATATCCACTGATCGGGGATCCAAGCTGCGGGTGTCTACCCCTGCCCGGGAAAGTTGACGAATCATTCCCCGCGCGCCCAATTCGAACAGAAGTTTCCCGCGCCTTCTAAAACTGGTCGTCTGCCTGGCTAGACCTGACCGAAGGCCGCCTCCCGGGATTGCGACTCAGCCAACCTAGGTCTCAGCGTATCAACCTCCCTTTGCAAAGTTCGTACCTCTTCCTCTCGAAGGGCCAACAAGTACTCCGCGTGCAGGTGATCTTCTTTGGCCTGTCGCTCATAGGTCTGTGCAGTCTCCAGAGCACACTTGTCGGCCAAGGATTGATCCTTCAGCTCTTGCGCGTGTTCCTGAAGATCCTGGGTCCAAGCCTTGTAATCCCGGAACCGTTCTTCAACCTCCTGACGGGCCCGGACCTCTCGCTCGAGTTCGTCTTGCAGTTCAATCATGGACCTATAAGTTACCACGGGCGATGCGTGCGGTGGTTGCTGACCCCGGAGAACTGCTATCTCGTCCTCGAGAAGAGCATAATCCCTCTCCAGCTTAAGCAGTTGCTGGCGAAGAGCTTCCTGCACTTGCCCCGACTGATCCGCCAGACCGACAAGGAAAATCAAATATGGCTATAAAAGAATTACCATTACTCATGGAACATCTATTACCTTCAAATGAGACTCGATCAAACTCTCGCTAATATCAATTGGACCCAGCCTAGGGAGCACCTCACGCTCGTAATGGTGGAGCTGCTCTTGCACTGCTTCGGGAGCGCCCACCAGACTAGCATCTCCTCGGAACCTGGTGGGGTGAACAGAAGAAGAAGAAGCACCCGGAGGAGGTAGAGTCAGGAAGAAGCCGACAACCGGTCTGGCCCATTCCGGAGGAGAAGATTCTCGAGGTACCTCCGTTCGTTCCTCCTCAGACCTGCTGGGAGAGGGTTCCCTTTCCCTAGCGGGTCTCTTCCCCTTGGCGTGGGATCGGGGAGAACAGTCAGGAGAAGCCGGGGGAGTAATCTCGTCTATGCGACGTTTCCGACCATCGGCCTCACCAGGGGACCGTATCACTACTCCCCCCGCATGCGGACGATCCCCCTCCGGCCTTGGTCCAGATGCCGGAGTTCGTGGGGAAGGAGCTGGTGGAACCTCGGGTAAAGGCGCGACCTCAGGAGACCTCGTTACTGTGGCGATCTCCTGAAGAGGACTAGGCGTGAGCGCTGTGGAAGATTGCACCACCCCTGGGGCCTCCCGGGGAATGCTTGGCGATGCGGCTTCCGGTAATGGAGGCAGGGTTGATAAGGGCTTCGCCTTCAGAGGCTGCCTGGTACTTCGTGGCCGAGTCGCCGGCCTCACCTCAGTTACTTGCTGCGGCTCAGGCTTCGGAAGTGCCCTGCTAGATCTTTGGGGCCTGGCCGACGATGGCGCCCTACTAGATTTGGATTGCTGGGCGCTCTTCTTCTTGGTTTTCGTTGTTGTGGGGATCCTGAACCAAGAATCATCAGCAGGGTCTTCTGCCACTCGAAGATTATTCGGGCGGGCTAGCTCCCACTTGATAGACCCGTTAGCAGAATGCTCCAATATAACCCGGTCTGCAGGGCAAAGCGACATCAGCAACACAACGAATCATTAGCGTATTAATGTACCCACGCTCTACTTACATAGAGTGTCTCCCAGCGGGATATTGGCTGGACTCAATCCGGTGCGATACAACAGAGCCTCGTTGCGGACCACTTTCCGCAGATCAAAATTGAGGCCCTCTAGGATCCGACGGGCCTCACCTACGGCTCCATTGGAAGAAGCAGCGATCGGCGGGGGCAGTGATGGCAAACCCTCGGCCCACCGATTGGCCCAAGGATACGCCTGAGGAGGTTTAATATAAAAATAGTATTTCTCCCACTCCTCATCTGCGGGAAAAGGGTTGCTCAAAAATTCGAAGCCCGGTCTGGCAAAGAGAGAGAAGATACCAATCCTAGAACCCCTTAACGAATAAAAGGAGTGGAACAGGGAGGTATCGAGAGGAATGTCGTACAGACGACAAACAATCATCGTCCCACAGATGATCTGGAAGGACTCAGGAGATAGCTGGGCGATGTTTATGTTGTAAAAGCTGGCCAGCTCATGAAAGAAAACAGGGAGAGGGAACCGTAGGCCTCCTGACAACTGATTCAAGAAGAAGGTGGCATACCCCGGTGGAGGCCTATGCGGACGATAATCTGAAGTTGGTCGGCCGAAAACATGATCCCTAGGGATGCAATATTGGGAACGAAGAAGCAGGAGTGTGTCTTTGTCGCACTTAGACACTTGACGAGCGTACCACGGAGCTTCGGAAGACATCGTGGGAAGAAAGGGAGAGTAAGAAACGGAGTTGCTAGAGAAGCATTACCGCAGCGACGATGGAGACGACGGCGAAACAGTAGCACAGCAAAAAGCTACTCCAGGGTTCATATATACAGCGTCGTTAGGAATGAGAGTCGTTTGATGAGACGGCTACCCTCCCGAGGAGCGATCAACACCACACGTTCAAAACAAGGTAACGGTCACGTGCCCCAGGCGGCGGCAAATGACTATCCTCTCAGCGCACATCCGATTCGTATCGCCCAAAAGCCTGACACTGGCACGTGCCTGGTGTCGCACGGATGGCACGTCAGCACGATGTATTGCTCAAGTTGCACGCCTTTCCCGCACGAACCTCGAGGCAGATTTAGAGGGTTGGCTTGAATAGGCGACTTGTCTAGTCAGTCGGCACACCTCCTTCGACTAGACTTGGTGGGGAGGATGTGGTAAGTCTTTCCGTGCCCCATGGCAAGGAAGGTCTTGCTTGGCCGGCCCGGGGTCCACAGCGGGGAAGGTCACCTGGTCCTATGTGACCGAGGAGGTCATATGCAGCCGGCCCCCGGGGTCCACAGTCAAGGAAGGTCACCTGGTCCTATGTGATCGAGGAGGTCAATATGCAGCCCTATCTGGCCGGCCGCGGGGTCCACGATCCCGGCCCTCAGGGTCTGGGACCTCAAATGGCCCAAGGAATTACCCAGGCCGAGGGACCCTGCTCGGCCTCCCCGACCAGATGATTATTGCGGTGAGCCCCGACATTATCTTATCCGGCTAGCACCGGCCTTTCATCGATCTTCCCGGGATAAAACAGCTATAGCCCGGCCCGAGTATGCCCCTCATCGTCGGAGTGTTCGCCCGGATAGCTCCTAATACAATTCATTCTGATTAGCTCAACCCTTTCCACCTGGCTTGACCGGGCATCTTGCCCGGCCATCCCGCCACAACACTTGCCAGCTTCTTACCCGGCCAGAGGTTACTGTTCCTGCATGCCCGGCCAGACTGGGCCTTTACCTCTCTTACCCGGGACAGGATGGTTTCGGTCGGTCATCTTCTTGCCCGGCCACTCCGCTCCCGTAGGTAGTCTCCCAGGCACTGCCTCAGTAGGCTCGTCAGGCTCACCCGACATGTCTGTCTCGCCCGATTATCCCATTATGACTGGGTCAATACTTTTCATGGTTATTCTCTAGTAAGCCCCATTGTCTGGTCGCCCATAATCGACGCATGCATGATGCTCAGTCTGCCTGGTCCACCCGACCATTTACTTTGTTCATCTTGCCCGGATAAACCCAGTCCTCACTGGTCCCGGGTACCTTTTCCCACTCCGACATCAACTCATGCTCAAGTCCTACTAACACTCAACTGCAACACAGACAGCCAAGCGTGCGAACGGCCGTACAGGGGAAGGCTGCGTCCATGTCTCCACGTCTCATCCTGTCCCTGTGGCTGCATTTCTACTTACGGCTAAACGACAAAGGTGACATGTGGCATCCGCCGCAGAGCAGTCATAGGAGTATCGCCCCTGTCTCCTAGATGCCACCCTATCGGTGCAGATGTCAGACACGTCCAGGCTTGGTCCCCTCAGATACCACCACGGCCTGCTCCCCTGTCAGATAGAATGTTCTCTTCGAAGGTATATTAATTCTCATGCAGGTATTAATGAGATATTTCAATCTCTTGTATTCTCACTATGGCAACTGTTCTTACTACTGTATTTTTCTCTTCACCGAAGGACTGACTTGAGCGTCGGAGTGGCCTGTCGGGATCCCCCGGCACCAACTAATCCGTTCGTTCGTGTTTATCTCGCAGGTCCCCCTCCTACTAGGGCCCGCATTAGTTGAGGTGACATCTTCTTGACCAGTGGGTTGACTGTCGTCGATTTCTGATCGGAACAAATACAAAGAAATTTCAGATGGAATATTGGTACGACATACGAGGAATGTACAAGATTAGAGGATGGAGATGGGATAGGCAAAGAGCTAGCAATGTTAAGGTTTACGTGGAAAGGAATGACGGAGTTTTGCATTACATGATTTATTCATTGATTTTCTTAATCATCTGATATCTTCCATGCATGTGAAACTCAAGCTTAAACCACTTTAACTAATATCATTATATAAATTTAAATCTTTTCAATTTAATGAAAAGTCCTCTAAATCAAATTATTTGCAAAGGTACCCAACGACTAATATTAGTGATCATGATTTCACACAAGACTAATTCAAATAGAGCTCGGTAATCAAAGACGGATATAAGATACGACTATGGATTGTTGGCAGAGTTGCTGAAGATAGGACTATGGAGCTTTAGTTGAGTCTAAAAAAATTTAAATAAACATTTTATAATCCAAAATTTGATATAAAAGAGAATTAATGTATTTTTTTTGTTCATTTTATTTTGATTCTTAATCCAGCCCTTTGTTCATTTTATTTTGATATTTAATCCAGCTCTTTTACACTCAAAGTCCAATTCACATCTAGCTCCTGTCTAATTCCTAATCCGTTGCTGTCCGGGATATTGATTCAAACTAATAATGTTCATAAACTTTTGAAGCATGTATATCTCTCAGAATTCGTCTCTTCCTCCCTCAAAATTGGCTTGCTTGCCTCTTCTTAATCCAACTTATTGCTTATCTAAAAACGAATTTATCCACAAAGACGAAAACTCCATCAGCTCGTTGTCAGATCCACCACAAGCTCCTGAAGCAGCAACCCAATGAGAAGGCCCTCCAGACCCACCGCCATTTCCTCCGCCGCCGCCTCACATCTCAACCATCCGTTCTCCCCCTCTTCCATCTCCCTCAGAGTCATTTCCCCATGGTAGTCGTCGGTGCCGCACCACCTCCCATCCATCCACTCCCTCGCTACCAAAATCAGTCGCCATGCTTCCTCATCTTGTTGTTCTAGCCCTGTTGATTTCCCCCGCCGGCTGAACAAGCTGCAGACGAAGAAGTCCACCAGAAGCCTCTCCACGCTCGCGTCGAGAGAGCTGACCTGGCAGATGGAGGTAAAATGCTGCATAAGCCTCCTCGCCGTCATGTCATCATCATTGCATGAGGCAAAGCAACGGTCAAGGATAACCGGGTTCGGATTCGCGAGGAATTGGAGCCGTCCGATCCTACGGAACAGCTGCGACTTTGTCCCTGCACGGAACCAATTGATTATAATTTCACAACCTCATTAATTAATTCAGGTACAGGAACATGTGCAATAGCCAAATTTAAAGAGTTATAGAATTTGGCAGGTAGCGATGAGTCTAGGTCGCACACAATCGACAGGCTGCAGACCACATACATGGTCGAGTGGATTCCAGCGGAATACAGGAACCCAATACTTGTGCTAGCTAATTACAATCAATGCACTAATATTTTGATAAAAAATATCAATTTTTTTTTTCAAAAAAGTGAATTAGATACATACTTTGCAGCTTCAATAGGGTGTGATGAAAGGAAGGCGGTGATGTCTGATCCTCCTCTTCTTCTCCTTCGAAGGGGAATTCCATCACGGACAATGGGCTCAGTTGCTCCTTTTCCTCCTCTGACGAGCTGTTGCATTCCGGTGGCTCTTTGCGCTCTCCATCCACGGCCGCCTTCTTTTACGAATAATAATTGTACCAATGAGTCCAAATTGGCATGCATAGTACGAAAAATAAAAAAAAAGTGCAGTACAGGCTGGCATGCCATTCTCTTCTGTTATCTTGTTATATCAAATATAATAACTAAATTAATAATATGGTGGAAGCAGACAGATTAAAATTTAAAACGCGCGAGAGGTAGATATCACTTTCATTCAATTTTTGGGAAAACAAAAACAAAATAGCATCGATTCGAGTCAACGAACCTTACTGTGCGTGCGATGCTAGCACGAGCCGACCCTAAGGAGTACTGGACCATTATGAAAATTTAAGGGGCCGATTTCCATAAATATGGCAAAACAAAGTAACTTCTAAATTATCCGATGAAACCACAAAACCATGCATTCGGAAGATGCTGCCAATTTTCTAATTACTTGGACATGTTCATATTTCACGTGTACAAGCTCGCCTGTGTGCGTATGTGCTGATTGAATTCAAATAGTGGAACGGAGTACAAGGACCAGTACGGTGCCCTAAAGCCAAAGCTATTCAAAAAGTGATGGAGATGGAACGGAGCAAAGAGTTCACGGAAGTCGGAACTCAATCCGGTTTCCTCATCTTGGTTCTTAATTAAGTGATATGAATAAATAAAAATTCCAGAACATATATTATAGCTAGTAAATTGTGGCAAGTGTCTCACCTTGGCGGCCGCGGCATTCCTCTCTGCCATGGAGCTGTGGCCAGGACTCGCTCGTGGGGACCCGTTTTTGATTTCGTCGGAGAGGAAGTCTCTGTCGGAGTCGGTCATGAAAGACCAGCTGCTGCAACTGCTGCTAACTGCAGGCGATAGTAAGCAACAAGACTGCAGCCCTTCGTCGTCGATGACCTCCGACTCCGCTTCTGACTTCCCTCTCTTCCTCCAAAAGTGGATCTTCATACGCTTCGAGAAACTACTGGAGAGGAGCCTGGCGCTGGAGGCCGAGGAGCCACCGGTGTATGAGAAAGGCAGCATTTTGATGACGGAGGAGATCCTCGTTAGGGCGCTGGCTGAGAGCTTCCTCGACAGCCGCCTTCTTCCTTGGCGGACTTCAGAGTCGATAAGACGCCGCACGGTGTCTGTGGCGTTCGGCTCGGCGCTGCAGGATTCGTAGTCCCAATCCAGCTCCAGGAAATCCTTGAGCATTTGCTGTTTCTGCGCCATTGTTACAAATGAAAAAAAAAAGGAACGAAGTATACGAGTAATTAGACGGGCGCTTCCTTTTTATATATCAGGTGGACATTAGCTACGGAGATTTGGAAGTGGGATACGGAGGGAGTAAGCGAAAGAAGCTTATTTAAAGGGCGGATAGCGGTACTGGAAGAGGAAGGGGAGACGGAGCTTCCAGGAGATCTCCAGACCGTGAACAAAAACTGGGAGACAACAGTGAGTAAAATAATGGAGAAGAGTAGAAGGAATCCAGAGACAGAAAGCAGATGAAATGGCAGCGAGAGTAGGCACGCCGCTTCTACCCGATTTCCTCGCTATGGAGGTGAGGCGAAGCAAGGAGACGATGTGTTTTTAAATGTAAGAAATCTTCACTTTACCACTTCTCATACCCATCTCACAACCGAGCGGGGCCCCATTATTTTTGTTTATCACTGTAGTAGCAAAGGTTTGACGGGTATCCAGTATTGAGTGAGTTTTCCGGGGTGCATTCCACGTGTGCTGGCGTTAGGAGCATCGAGCTATTTGACCCCGCGGAAAAAAAAGTGCAGATGCAAAATACAGGGCGATTCGAAAAGATTTGAACTTGTCGCATGCGGAGGGCTGTCCGCAGGACGCGTGGCCAAATGATAGTGGCCGGACAGAAAAGGATCCTATGTTCTATGGCCCGCGCCGTCGGTGCGCATGCAAGATGCATCTTCCCTCTGCGAGCTTTGGACGATCCAGATCTATATCGGGAAATGGGAGTTGGACAACGACCATTACGAGACGCCCGTCCGTGAAAAACGAGAGGAAGAGATGCTTTAATGAATTAGCTGGAAGTAGTTTTAATATAGAGAGGGAGAGAATTTCCAAAATTATTAAATAAAAAGTATAAATAAATACGTAAATGGATGCATGAATCTGATTGTATGATTAAAACATAACAAAAAAAAGTGAAAACAAAAAAGGATGTACGGTCAGATAGCTCCAAAATTTGTAATAGGAAATGGTCGGCAAAGGAAATCATATTATATAGATGAATTATTGCACAGTCAATTACTCACGCATTATTAAATGCAATAATTAATAAATGCACGATTTATTAAAGGCGCACACACATTTAAAAAAAATTTAAATTAGGTATTATAATTTGAGAATGATCAAAAGAGCATGCTTATTTATGGTGGTCTTTTCTCGTCAAAATTAATTTTTCACACGTCAATTTTTAATGCATCTAAATTATATTATCAAAAAATTTAATTCGAAAGTAACTTCTTTACATGATCTTATTATGTCTATCATCGTCTCTCTCTTATTGGTGTAGGAACATCAAATAATTGAATCTGTATTTTGATAATGATAATGGATTCAAGTTAAATTTATGTTGTGTACTAATGAGGTAATTTAAGTATGTATGTAATACAGAAAAATCCTAGTTGGATGATATGTAAGGTAAGTTCTACCTAGAGGCTAAATCAGACAAGTTCTAATTGGAGACTAAGTAAGAAGTCCTGATCTATAGGATTGGTAAGGAAGACTTGACAGATAGAGGACACCAGGCGGAGAGTCTAGGTGAATTAGTAGACTGAACGTCTAACAAGTCGATGGGTCAAAGAGGATCGGACATCAAAAGGAAGTCTTGAGCGTTAAAGGATCAGATGCTAAGTAGGTAGTCTAAACAGGTCTAGAGGACCTAATGTTTGGCAAACAAGTAAACTCTCTTGAGAGAAGTAAGTGAGGACGCATTCCCTTGAAGAGAATAATAATTATCGGTCTGACTTAGACTTTTACTGAAAATTCAAAGTCAAGATCAAACAGTTGTAAAACTGTCAATTTCTGCATTATACTTGTATTGTTTTAACTTTGTGATGTAGGAAAGTGAAAATCCAAATTAAAGAAATTCAGGTGCCCCTATTGGATCTGACATCTCAGCTTCCAAGCCCCCAAAATCGTCCAACGCTCGGAGAAGGATAAGATGTAGCAAAGACAAGTCTAATCCAGCAATCGCCACGTCAGCTTCTAGGCGCTCGAAAAGGATCCAGGGGCTTAGAGATGGCTAAATTAACAATTATAGCGAACCAGATGGACCACGGTAGAGGGGGGCCCAGAAGGGGATTCAAACGCCCAGATTGCTCCATAAAAGTGTTGGGATCGTCCCGGTGCAATGCGTGTGTTTACACGTTTCGCAAACGTGCGCAGCGAAAGTAAACAGATAATTAAACTAATTATTATCATACAACACACGTATGCATAAGTAGGAAATAGCAAGTATAAGGCATGACAAGAATTTAAAATTTTCTGAATAATAAATTATTCTAAACACGTACCTCGCCGATGACGTTTGAACGATGTTGAATCAATCGAGCGGTCCTCGTCGGAGTCGCGCCTCTACTGGTGATCCACATCAAGCTCTCATCTGGACGGCTTCGGAAGCCACGAGTCGTGTCATCGTCTTCGGTACTAGCCGATGATCGATGACGATCGAATCGAGAGAAGCCTTGTTCCGGAAACCACGCAACAACGTTTGTCGCAATCGTTCCGGGGCTTTCTAACTATCATCGAAAATCATATTCCCGGTGTAGTTTTCGATGGTCAACCATTGACCGATGATAACAGATAAAAGATCGAAACTATTTTCGATCACGATGGAATAATTCTCTAGGAGTTTCGCAAACTTCCGCGAGAATTACGAATAGTCATCGGACGACCGAGATTGATAGGTAACGTTCGGATAATCTATCGAATAACCGAAAATGATTTCCAATGACTATACAGAATTCCAACATCGAACTAATACAATCTGATTCTTCTCCACACAGCCGGAAAGGCATCTTCTCTTCTTTCTTACAACATAACAGAAAAGAACACATCTAGGTATCCGACTCCATCTTCTCCTTTCCCATACGGGCAAGGACCATCTCCGGCGGCAACAAGCATCTCCGGCAGTAGTGATCTGTCCGGTGGTAGCATGCTTCTCCGATAGAGCAGAGAGGTCTGGTTGATAGGACAGCGGTGCTCTTCTCCCACGCAGGCAACAAGGGAGAGGAGGACGCTTCATTCCGATGGTGGCGACGGCGCTCACATAGGAGGGAGCGGCTGGGAGGAAGATGAACAACCCTAGAGTTTGCGGTGCCTTCACCACAGCCGACTGCGTCAGGCAGAATCGGTGGCACGCCACTGAGGAAGAAAAGGAGACGCACCGGCCGCACCTCGGCCTACAATTCCTGTGCTCTGGAGGAGGAGATCGGCGGCGAAGGATGAGCAAGTTCATCGCCAGTGCTAGGGACGAGCAAGTTCATCGCCACAGCGCGGTGAAGAAGACAGGGTTGCCGGCCCCCGCACGGGAAGAATGTTAGGACTGGTGTGTTCGCTAGAGGGGGGTGACGAATAGCGTTTTTCGTCTTTGCCTGCAAAATCATCAGTGGAAGCACAAAAACAAGACAAGAAGAAAAGATCAACGCTAACCTGTTCGATTTACTTGGTATCTACCTCTTGCGATGTGACTAATCCAAGGATCTACACATAGCACACGACCTTCCATTATGAAACTTCTCCTTCTCAAAGAACTCTTTGAAGATAGAGAAACCTTTACAGATCGATCTCTTCCTTTCACAAGATGTGTAGTAAAGTTTAGAGGAAGAGAAATGAGAGTTACAATGATTGAAGTTCATGCAAGAATGATAGAGAATGAACAGTTACTTCTCCAATCGTTAATCTGCGTTTTTATGAAATTCTTGACATCAGTCGACTGCTCCCTGAACCAGTCGATTGATGGACTTCAACGGCTAATTAATTAGCAATTAATTCTCCAGCTGTCAGCCCAATGGTCATCCATCAATCGACTGATCATCCACTAGTCGACTGATGCCAGTCGATTGGTCCAAGTAAAACACTCGACCAATCTTGTTGTGTGCTTTTGGATCAAGGCACCAGTCGACTGATGGCAATGTCAATCGATTGGTCAAGCTGAAAACCTCCTTTCAACTTCCTTCTTCATCCCTTAGTCTTGACGCAAGCCTTCAAACATCTTACACAAGCCTCGTGCCGTTCCTTGCACTTGTTTGTGCTAAGTCTTCCTTTGCCAAGAGGCCGCGCCTCCGGGACTTCACCTTTGCCAAGAGGCCGCGTCTCCGGGACTTCATCATTTGCCAAGTCTTCCAACCTAGACTTTCCTGTGAACTCAATTCACACAAGTTAGATCACCAATATTGCCTAACTTAAACTTATTTTAGCCAAACATTAAAATCCAATTCCACTTGGGGCAAGACTGTACCAACAATCTTCCCCTTTTTGATGTTTAACAAAATTTTATTTAAGTTAGGTCTTTAATACAACAGGATATAATATCAGCAAAATAACCATAATCATAATGCATGAATCATAAAACAATAAGCATGAATAAGCATGAATAAAAGCATAAGAGCATGTTG
>NW_027430112.1:0-2605 GCF_044706935.1 Curcuma longa | reverse complement strand
GTTTTTTTAATACCGATTTTAACATCACAACATAGTGGTGTTGATTTTAAAGGATCAAGACCATTGTGATACCGATTTTCAAAAATCAACACTATTGTGTTGTGATTTCTCCCACAATGTGGTGTTGATATTTATAAAACAACACCACAATGGTCCTAATTATTTGAAATAAGCACCATTGTATTGTGATTTCTCTAACACATTGGTTCTGACTTTAAACAACAACATTACACAAGTTCTGATCTTTTAAAATCAACACCACTGTGTTGTGATTTGTCTTTTACATTGGTGCTGATATTTGAAAATCAACACCACAATGATCTGATTCTTCTAAACTAACACCACTGTATTATGATTTCTCCAATATAGTAATGTTGATATTTATAAAACAACACCACAATGGTCCTGATCCTTCGAAATAAGCACTACTATATTGTGATTTCTCTAATACAATGATGTCGATCTTTATAAAATAGCACCACTATAATCCTCATCCTTCGAAACCAACACTCATAACTTCATGTAGGAGGCTCAAAATCAAGATTACACACCATATCTATATTCTCTACACTCTCCTCTTCTACTCTATGTCCAAGTTTCAAAATTTTATATCCTCTAGGTCCATCAATGAGTTTTGGATAAAATCTATTGATAGCCTTAACCAACTCTGATGGGACTCAATCCAAGTCATGTAAGTTTCTATAGTGTTCCTCAGTTTCACTGTGCTCTAAAGTCTCAGATTCAAGACTTTCTTAGCCGTGCACAATCTATTTTTAAAAATTCAGTCAACGTGTCAATTGACACACACCCATAACTTTATGTAGGAAATTCAAAACTAGAGTTGCACACCATATCTACCTTCTTTTCACTCTCCTCTTCCACTACATGTCTAAGTTTTAAAATTTCAAATCCTCAAGGTCCATCAATGAGTTTCAAGCAAAACTCATTGATGACTTTAAACAACTTTGATGGGACCAAATCTAAATCCTATAGGTTTCTGCAGTGCTCCTCAGTCGCACCATGCTCTAAAGTCTTATATTCAAGGCCTTCTTAATTATGCACAATCTGTTTTCAAAAATTCAACCAACGTGTCAATTAGCATGAACCCATAACTTCATGTAGGATGCTTTGAATTAGGGTTGCACACCATATCTACTTTCTTTATACTCTTCTCTTCCACTCCATGTCCAAGTTTCAGAATTTTAAATTCTCTAGGTCCATTAATGAGTTTCAGACAAAATCCATTGATAGCCTTAGATAGCTCTGATGGGACCCAATCCAAGTCATGTAGGTTTCTATAGAGCTCTTCAGTCTCATCGTGCCCTAAAGTCTCAGATTCAAGGCCTTCTTAGCCGTGGACAATCTATTTTCAAAAATTCATATAAGTGATGAAGCTCTGATGAATTAGCATCAAAGTGGTAATGCTCGAAAGAAATTAGCACCAAAGTGGTGATATTTTGATGAAATCAATACTAAGGTGATGATGTTTTGACAAAATCATCACCAAGATGGTGATACTTTAACCAAAACAACACCAAAGTAAGTTTTTTAGTTATTTAATTTTTAATTTTTCTATTTTAATTTAATTTAATTTTTCTTTTTTAATTAGCTATCTAAAAAAATAAAAAATAATTTTTATTAACACGTTCCTTTAATTTTAAAATTTTTAATTAATCTTCTTTTATATTTTTAATTTTTTTATGAAAATTCTATGCTAAAAAATGGATAAATTTAGGAGATCATTATGAGTTTAATATTGTATTTTTTTTTAAAAATGGATGTTTTTAGGATGATCAATGACTTTTATATGAAACTCTTTGATTTGATTAGGTTCAGTTTAGTTCGATTTAAATAAAGAAAGTAATTCTTTGCTTTAATTTAGGGTTGAAAGGTGAGAAGGATATTTTTAGAATTAAGTGTGCCCTTTGGGAAATATAAAAGTCTAGTGTGTCTTTTGGAAATTTTGAAACTTTAAGTATTTTGATTCCAAAGTATAGCATGACTTTTGGAAATTTTGGAAAGCTAATTTGTTTTTTTTTGCCATTTCATATCTAAGCAAGAGTTAATTACACAAACAAGGATCTCAACTATATGGATCTAAAGACATGCCTAGATCTTCCAAGATGTGCAATTCAACAAATGCAAAGTAAATGTTTATATTAGGAGTTTCCTAGAGAAGAAGATAAAGACTTAGAATTAGTTCGAGGTTAATGATATTATTAATTACTTTATCTGTTATGAGTGAATAGTAATAGTAATTCTCATTTTCATGGTTCCAATTGATTGTATGCTCATCTACACAATATTAATGTATAGTGAAAAATAAATGAAATAAATATAGAACAAATATAAGCACATAAATCAATTTTTACATGGTTCGAAACTTTTGATTCCTACTCTACGACCTAGCTTTCTATTGGTGTAGGGAGCACCAGATGATCAAATCTTAGTTTTGATAATGGCAAAAGGTTCAAGTTAAGTGTGTGATATTTACTGGTGAGCTGATCTAAGTGTGCAGGTAACACAGAAAAATCCTAGTTGCGGGTAGGCATAGGAAAGTCCTAGCACTACAAAAAATAGGGATTTTGTGACGAAATTGGCGATG
>NW_027430111.1:0-2757 GCF_044706935.1 Curcuma longa | reverse complement strand
GTGCAGGGAGCACCAGATGATCGAACCTTAGTTTTGATAATGGCAAAAGGTTCAAGTTAAGTGTGTGATATTTACTGATGAGCTGATCTAAGTGTGCAGGTAATACAGGAAAGCCCTAGTTGCGGCTAGGCACAGGAAAGTCTTAGTGTAGAGACTAGGCAGTGGAAGTCCTGGCTAGAGGCTGGACAGACCTAATCTGGAGGATTAGATGGGAAGACCTGGTCTGGAGGACTGGCCAAGAAAGTCCTGGTCAGGAGGACTAGGCAGGAAGACTTGGCGGATCAAGTGCACCAGGTGGAAGACTAGGCAGGTCAGGAGGACCAGATGTCTAGCGGTGGAAATCCTGGGGGTCGAGGATCGAGGCTAAACAAAAGTTCAATAAGTCTGGAGGACTTGATTGCCAAAAAGGTAAATTCTCCCGAGTGGAGTGGGTGAGAGCGTGTTCCCAGTAAGGGGAACAGTAGGCATCAGTTTGACCCAGGGTTTCACTAGAAATCCAAAGTTAAGACCTAGTTTGTTAAAATTGTTGCTCTTTCCTGTTATATTTTGTTTTACACTAACTTGTAATGCAGGAAAGGAGGGACTGGAACTTTGTATTCTGGGCGCCCTTATTTGGATCCAGGCAGTCGGACTCTAGGCGCCCGAATTGATTCCAGGTGATTGGACGTCAGCGGAACGGGGCCAGCGAAACAGTGAGATGGCAGAGTGCCAGTGGTTGGGACACCTCAGCTTCCAGGTGCCCGGAGTGATTCCAGGCGCCCCGATCTAGATAAGGCGTTACGGAGTCAAGGTTAATCCGGAACCTCCACGTCAGCATAGAGGCGCTCGGAAAGGGATGTAGGCACCTGAAAGTGCAAGTCAGCAGCGTCGATAGTGGATCAATGGACTATATGGAGGTGCCCGAAAAGGCTTCCAAGCACCCTAATTGCTTAATAAAAGAGCCTCGAGGGAGAGCCCTTGAAGCACCATTTTGCAATCAAACGATGACCGTCTGCACGCGAATCTTCAACCAAGAACGTCGTCGTCATACCAAAGAGCTGCATCAGAATCTGCAATATTTACTCTGTCGATATACTTTACTTTGTTCTTAATTTACTAGGTCAATATATTTGTTACCGGTCCTATCTTTTTGTAAATCGCTAACTCTCTTTCATAAGATGGGAGTTATTTAGTTGAATGCCCACTGAAAATGATCCTTTAATTGTGGGCCTTGGAGTAGCAGCCTGTGGCTGTGAACCAAGTAAGTCATTGTGTGCTTTCTTCTTTTCCACTGCCCTTTCAATTTATTCTATGCAACGATTTACAAGGTTTACCAAAAATTATAAAAACACAACGTACGTGCTACTCACCCCCCCCCCTCTAGCGCTCCCAATGATCTTACAATTGGTATCAAAGTGAGGAGTGCTCGAACACAATGCAACCACTCATCGAACAAATTTTTAATTTTTTTCATTTTTATATTATTCTACTTTCTCCCACACTGCTAATCTAAGATCAAGTTTTGGTACATTTTAAATTTTTGTTTCTTTGTGCAAGATTTCAATAGCCCACAAGAAGGATATAACACTGCCAAACCACTTCTGTTCTCTGGGGAGAACTTCATCTACTAGAAGGGTAGAATGAAGTATCACCTAAAGACTCAGGTGGACATGTGAGTAGTGATCCAAATCGGATTCACTATTTTGATCAACAACAATGACCTTCCACAATCATGTGAGAAATGGGATGCGGCTACCAAGAGGAAGATCAAAGGCGATGCCAAGGCAACCCAAACACTCTAATGTGGGTTGACCAAAGAAGAGCTCAACAGAGTCGACCCATTCATTAGCGCTAAAGATCTGTGGGACAAGCTCATCGAACTCTACGAAGGGACATCCAACATGAAAGTCCTATGACTGGTGAGTATGATAAGGCTGAAACTTTGTGGTTTCGATCGTATCTTGGTCATTTAGGTATCCTATAACTTACTACTCCATGGAAATGCCTTGGATGACATTTTTTTAATTATAATGGTCAATGGGATTGATCAAGCATGTTTTTTGAGACTTTCCAAAGACATTGTTGGTGCAATGGTCTAGGGGGAGTAGGGCTTTAAATTGTTGGTGAAATGACTTTAGTGGGAGTAGGGTTTTAGGGGGAGTGTGTCTCTCAAAGAACAATTTTCTTTATTACTTATTTCAAGAGGATGAGGTTCTTGCTTGGATATTTACCCTAGCTCTTGCTCATTTTTGCCTCCATACGGAGATGTAGCTTTTCTGGTGTGTGTCAATAAAGGGGGAGAAATGAGTTTGGTTTAAGTTAGAATCTCCATGTTTTATGCTTCTATTATCCATGCTTATATTGCTTCATGATTATGCTTTATGCTGAAATTATGTTTTATCATGTTAAAGACCTAACTTAAATAAGTTTTTTCCAAACATCAAAAAGGAAAAGATTATTGGTGCAATCTTGCCCCAAGTATCAGTTGATTTTAATGTTTGATTAAATGAGTTTAAGTTAGACAATGTTGGTGATCTAACATGTCTGATTTGAGTAAACAGGAAAGTCCAGGTTTAAAGTCTTGGCAATTGGTGAAGAAGTCCTGGAGGCGCAACCTCTTGGCAAATGGTGAAGTCCTAGAGCCGCGACCTCTTGGCAAATGGTGAAGTCCCGGAGGTGCTACCTCTTGGAAAACGGTGAAGTCCCGAAGGTACGACCTCTTGGCAAAAGGAAGACTTAACATGTAACGCCCCCCTCTTTCTTATACTAATAGGGAGA
>NW_027430110.1:0-17426 GCF_044706935.1 Curcuma longa | reverse complement strand
TAACATGACAAAGCTGAAGAAAACATCTCAAGCAAGTGCAAGGATGAGGAGCCGTAGGCTCGAAAGCATCCAAGGAGAGCACGAGGCTTGTGGAAGATGTTTGAAGGCGTGAGTCAATGCTAAGGGGTGAAGAAAGAAGCTGAAAGGTGGATTTTCAGCTTTATCAGTCGACTGGTGATGACATCAGTCGACTGGTGTCTTGATTCAAAATACATAGAAAGATCAGTTGAGTAGAAAAGCAGAGACCAATCGACTGCTTAGTCGACTGGTGAGTGATCAGTCAACTGGTGGAGTCATCAGTCGATTGATATATGAACATTGAGCTGATAGTTGGAGAATTAAATGCAATCTACAAGAGCCGTTGAAGCCCACTAGTTGACTGATCCTTGAGGTAGTCGACTAGTGTCGAGAAAAATATAAAAAGATAGATTGAAGATTAGAGACGAAAGTTTTTGCACTTTTTCTTCTTTGCACGATCTTCAAGCTCTGCGACTCTCAAAATCTTCCTCCAAACCTTCACTACATATTTTGTAAGAGGAAGAGATCGATTGTAAATGTTTCTCCACCTTCAAAGTCGCTTTGAGAAGAAGAGGTTTCATAGTGGAACGTTCGCGTGGTGTGTGTGGATCCTTGGATTAGTCACCTCGAAGAGGTGGATACCAAGTAAATCGAAAGGGTTAGCATTGTTTACTTTTGATCTTGTCTTTGTCTTGTGCTTCCGCTAATAATATTGCAGACAAAATCGAAAGTTGCTATTCACTCTCCTCTAGCAAACGCAACGGTCCCAACAGAGGTAACAATCCTTAAGGAAAAAGTCAACTCTAGATCGCCAATTGAAAATGTTCAGGTTGGAAACTCAACTCAAGTCAAACTTGAGGAAGAGAATTCTAGGATGAAACTTTAGATTGACGATCTAAAAAGATCATTGGAAAAGTTTACTTCGGGCTCCAAATATCTTGATATGATGCTTGAAACTCAAAGGGTTAGGTACAACATATCTGAGCTTAGACATAAAGCTAAACATAGATCATACATGTCTTGAGTGAGTCGAATCAAGAAATCAAGAGTACAAGCATGAGTTCCTAAGTCCAACCTGATCAATCTAGTTGGACAGAACCAGTAGTGGGTTCTCAAGAATCAAATATATTATTTGATCAGATTTAATAGGGGTCATGATGTAGGGGATTATTCCAATAACCAAGAAGGTACCTATGCCTCGCCACCGCCTGAAAATTGATTTTTGAAATACATATTTAGTAAGTCAAAAGGTTAAACTTGAATCTAACCCAAGGTTAATCAAATATTAGACAAATAATCAATTATCTTAATTAAGATAAAAATGAAGAATCAAATTACACAACCCATAAGATTAAATGTGTGGTCATCTAAAAATCGATGAGAAGAAATTATAATTAAAATTTCTAATCTAAATTAATTCTTAAAATTTTTAATCAAAATTAATTCTTAAAATTTCTAATCTAAATTAATTCTTTTTTTTTAATTCTTAAAATTTCTAATGTAAATTAATTCTTAAAATTTCTAATTAAATTAATTTTTATTAACTTGATTTTTAAAATTTTAATGTTAATTTAGTTTTTCAAAATTTTAATTAAATTATTTTTTTAAAAATTTTAATTAACTTAATTTTCAAAATTTTTAATAACTTACTTATTTTTTAAATTTTAATTAACTTAATTTTAAAATTTTAATTTTAACTTATTTTTTAAAATTTTAATTAACTTACTTTTTTTCTAAATTTTAATTAACTTAATTTTTAAATTTTAATTAACATAAAATTTTTAACTAAGTCTTACAATTTTAATTAACTAAGTCTTAAAATTTGTAACTTAATTAACTAATTTCTTAAAAGCATAGTTAATTAAAATCCTAAACTTAAAAACTCTAATTAAACCCAAATTCGGGAGAAGCCTGTCCGAACCTTATCCGGGCACTCGGATAGAAAATTTAGGCACCCCGAATTGCTTCCCGAACACCGCCTATGGTTTTGCGTAGGCGCCCCCGATTTTTAGGATCCAAGCGCTTGGATACTCTTTCTAGGCATCCCGCACCGTGCAAAACCTAGGTGCCCCAATTCAGATCCAAGCCCCCGGAACAGGTTTATAAAAGAGACCCAAAACCCACCATATCAAACTGCACAAACCTTATTCTAACCTCCAAAACCCCTTCTTCCCACGCCGTCACCAAGCGTATAGGTCGTCAGATGCTTATTTCTCCATCGAAAATGCCTAGGTAAGCCCCAAAATAATTCTAAAATAATTTAAATTAATATTTTCTTAGTTAAGGTTTTATTTTATGCATTAGGATTAAGAAGAAGACCACTGAGGTTGGTACCTCTAGTACTCCTAGTACAAACCCTAAGTTCCCCTCTGACGAACATATGATTAGATTTGCATCATTGGCATTTGTACCCCTACATTCTAGATATATATTGTTAGGACTCGTGCGAGCTAGAGGGGGGTGAATAGCTCCGATCGCTTCTCATCTTGATCTTATGCTCGTCGTTTGAATGTGCAGTGGAAACTTTGATTCAAACGTGACTCCACATGCACAACTCTTGGATTTTACTTGGTATCTGTCTCCTTTCCGAACTATCTACCTCCACTATGAACTCCTCCTTTTCGGATACTTTTCGAAGGCGGAGAAGCCTCTCACAAGTTTGTTCTTATAAGAACACAACAATACAATAAGAAATAGGAATACAAATACAAACTAAAGTAAAAACACCTTTACAAATGAGATCTTGCTTTGGATGATTTCTTGTTGCTTGGAATAGCCTCTTGTTGGTATGGAAATACAACAGTACTTCGTCCTCAAACCCCCAAGAACTGACACCTTCTCCTACAAACAGAATCTTACTTATACAGTTGATGTTAGGGTCGATTTCTGTCTATCAGTCGATTGATATCCTCTACCAGTCGACTGATATGGTCAACGACCAAATAATGACATCTAAACCTTTTGAAATCTGTCTGATTTTGTCGATTTTCAAATATCAGTTGATTGATTTATCAATCAGTCGACTGATATTTCAAATAGTCAACTAATTTTCCAATCAGTCGAATTGATTTATTTCTGTACACTTTTAAAACAGCATCAGTTGACTGATCAATCTAATCAGTCAACTAATAACCCTGATCAGTTGAGTCGATTTGCTTCTATTCGGTTTTGATCTAAATCAGTCGACTGATTCACATAATCAATTGAATTGATTTGAGTAAAAAGATAAATCTTTGAACGAGCTTCATTTCACACCAAAGATTGTCCCGTTCCGATATCCGAGTCAAAAGTTATGATCTTCGAAAGTTTGCTACGTCATTTTCAACTTCCTTTGCATGACATCCGGTCATCCTTGACCTATCAAAATGTCCCGTTGCCTGACATATGGTTAACCTTGACCTGCCAGGACTTCATGTCACTAAATGTCTGATCAACCTTGATCCACTTGGACTTTCCTCTTGCCAACTTCCTTATTGGACTTCCGATCACCAAGTGTTCGGTCAACCTTGACCCACTTGGACTTTCCATTTCATGCCAAGTGTCCGATCAACTTTGACCCACTTGGACTTTCCTCTTGCCAACTTCCTTATTGGACTTCCAATCACTAAGTGTTCAGTCAATCTTGACCCACTTGGACTTTCCATCTCGTATCAAGTGTCTGGTCAACCTTGACCCACTTGGACTTTCCTCTTACCAACTTCCTTATTGGACTTTCGATCACCAAATGTTCGATCAACCTTGACCCACTTGGACTTTTCATCTCATGCCAAGTGTCTGGTCCTCCATGATCCACTTAACACCTAACCAATATATTGATCAAACATCAAAATTCAACTCGAGTCAAATCGAGCTTGGTCAACTTGATCAACCTTGACCCGAGGTTAATTGTACCAACATATATATGTAAGATATTTTTTGCACGATCATGCAAACCATCTATGGAGGTCGTAGAGCATTACAACCATCAACAACTAGTGTATTGTACATACTAGCCCGGTTAACACGAGTTCGTGTGCTGAGTTGTACAATAACCTAGTTTAGATCGACATTCTGATCTATTCCACCTGAGTAGCCGGGAGGGATCTCATCATATCACCCATCATCATGAGAGAGCACTTAGGACTTAGACATTCATCATATCTATTTACCTACTACCCCCTAGGGATGTACCTTTTGGAGATCCTTACTCACACATTACCTTACACCTTATGCATTTATATTTCTTTGGAGAGGAGAGGGTTCCTACAGTGACCCAGTTTTCTTTTATTAGGCTCAGAGTGCAGGACTATGTCATGTATAGAGTCTTAGTGACATGCATTTTGCCCCTGACTACTCGGGACGTCGTGATGATGTAACCATTTCATACATTTCTTGTATATGCATTACTTCATAAATTAGACATAGACATTAGTTTGCATATTTTTCATGCTATCATTTTTTTATCTGGTATTGCCACCAGCAAGAGGATACATATGTCCTACTGTCATATTTTGATATTGCTCTTAGCATCACTTGGATTTAACTTCACCCTAGCCGTAATAAAAAAGGGGAAGATTGTTAGTGTAGGAAGTACCAGATGATCGAACCTTAATTTTGATAATGGAAAAAGATTTAAGTTAAGTGTGTGATATTTACTAATGAGTTGATCTAAGTATACAGGTAGTACAGGAAAATCCTAGTTGTAGATAGGTACAGGAAAGTTCTAGTGGAGACTAGGTAGTGGAAGTCCTGGCTAGAGGTTGGATAGATCTAATTTGGAGGATTAGGTGGGAAGACATAGTTTGAAGGATTGAGCAAGGAAGTCCTGGTCAGGAGGACTAGACTGGAAGACTTGGTGGATTAAGTGCACCAGGTGGAAGACTAGGCAAGTCACGAGGACTAAATGTCTAGTGGTGGAAATTCTGGGGGTCGAAGATCGAGGTTAAGCAGAAGTTCAACAAGTCTGGAGAACTTAGTTGGTAAAAAGATAAATTCTCTTGAGTGGAATGGGTGAGGGCGCGTTCCCGGTAAGGAGAACAGTAGGTGTTGGTCTGACCCAAAATTTTATTGAAATCCGAAGTCAAGACCAAAATAATTTATTAAAATTATTGTTCTTTCCTGTCATATTTATTTTGCACTAACTTGTAATACAGGAAAGGAGGGACTAGAACTTTGTGTTTCAGGCACCCTTATCTAGATCCAAGCGATTGGACCTCCAGGCGCCCGGATTAGTTCCAGGCGATTGGACGTCAGCAGAACGGGGCCAGTGAAATAGTGAGGTAGCAGAGTCCCAGTGGTCGGGACACCTCAGCTTCCAGGCATCCGAAGTGGTTCCAAACGCCCCAATCTGGATAAGGCGTCGTGGAGTCAAGGTTCATCCGGAACCTCAACGTCAGTATAGAGACACTCGAAAAAGGATGTAGGTGCTCAAAAATGCCGAGTTAGCAGCATTGATAGTAGATCAGCAAACTATATGGAGGTGCCCGAAAAGGCTTCTAGGTGCCTGGATAGATTAATAAAAGAGTCTCGAGGGAGAGTCCTTGAAGCATTATTCTGCAATCAAATGACGGCCGTCTGCACATGAATCTTCAACCAGGAATGCCGTCGTAACATCAAAGAGCTACATCAGAATCTGCAATCTTTACTCTGGCAGTATACTCATTGCACTTTATATTAATGTTCTTAATTTATTAGGTCAGTATACTTGTTACCGGTTCTATCTTTTTGTGTAAAGCGCTAACTCCTTTTTGTAAGAGGGGATCGAGTTATTTAGTTGATTGCCCATCGAAAGTGATCTATTGATCGTGGACTTTGGAGTAGCAGCCTGTTGCTGTAAACCAAGTAAGTCATTGTGTGTTTTCTTTCTTTCCACTGCCCTCTCGATTTATTTCTACGCAACGATTTACGAGGTTTATTGAAAATTATGAAAACACAACGCACACGCTAGCTATTCACCCCCTTTAGCGCTCCCAACAATCTATATATACTTCCTCCTTGTCAGATACTTTTCGGAGGTGGAGAAATCTTTTACAAACACCTATTCTTATAAGCAAATACAAGAATAAAGGTTACAATGAATACAATATAAATAGATAATTTATACATAAAATCTTTGCTTTGCTCACTATTGATTACTTTTGAAATACTTCCTGAAGGTTTAGAATGTAGCAACACTATCTTCTAAAACCTCAAAACATTGGCATAAAAATTCTCCATAAAACCTTCCTTACAGGCTTCGAGTTGGGACTAAAAACTGCATAACAATTGATTACTTGACACCATTAGTCGATTGCTCCAATGTTGACTAGACCATTGTTCTACTCTGTCAGCCCAACGACTCAATCTAGCTCAATATTAGTCAACTGATGGTATCCATATCAATCAACTGATGACAATTAGTCGAGTTTTTGAATTGACTCAGAAATTTTCTATTCGCTCCAACAGTGCCATCAATCAAGTGCATTAGTTGATTGATTATACCCAAAAATCGATTAATCACAATGCAAAACCTCTTAAATCCCCCTAAATCCTGAATTAATAGTTTAGGGGCTCATTAGTCAATTGCTAGTTTATAGCAGTTAGCTGATACATCTATTTTATCCTTATCAAGGTTGAATCTCACTTTGTCTAGTATTCAATTGATCTCAACTTACTAAGACTTCCTTTTCTTAACATCCGATTAACTTTGACCTATTGAGAATTCACCATTGCGCAGCATTTGGTCAACCATGATATAGTTGGACTTCATCCTTGCCAACTCCTTATTGAACTTTCAACTGTAAATATCTGATCAATTGTAACTTGAACTTCTCCACTGTCAAGTATCTGATCAATCTAGATTTACTTGACTTTTCACTCAACCATCAAAACCCGACACCCAAAATAATCTTGGTCAACTTTAACCCAAGGTTGATTGAACCAATAATCTTTCTTTCCAACAATCTTTTCTTTTACTCGACATCTTGCTCTCATCAAACATATTGATTAACTGTCAAATATTTGTTCAACTTTGACCTACTCGACATTTCTATCAACCAATAAATATATTGATCAAATATCGAAATCCAACTTAAATTAATTCAAACTTGATTAACTTTGACATAAATAAAGGAAAAATGCATTTTCTTTTAAGTTTGACATAATCTTAGACATAAAAATAGTTAACTATTTAAAAATTGATTGAGAAAGTTTATTAGTCAAAATCTATATGACTCTATATTATATAATCTAAATATCATAATATTTTTTTGTGAACTTAGAAAAATAACTCAAATCATATGCTCATAAAATATCTAGACTAAATAAGAATATTAGTAATCCTAGCCCATATCACTGGAACACTATTAATAAACTTTTAAGATATCTCAAAGGGACAATTAATTATGAGTTATAATATGTTGCATATCTATATGTTGTGGATTGATTCAACAATGCTAACTTGATAAAAACTAAATCCATATTTGATTTATATTCTTCATATGGGTAGTGCTAATGTTTTGCAATCTACTAAACAAGTTACAATTGCTAGGACTGCCATAGAGGCAAACCAATAACTTTTGAGTAAAAATCAAAAGGGCATTCCTTTTTATTAGATAGTGCACCTTTTTGATTTATTATTAAAAGGGTGTTTTATTCTGTATTATTCCACGTCAGTACATTTTTATTTTCAAAATTATCTTTTTTTTTACACCTCAACCTTTATTTCTAAAACCACTTTTTTTTATTTATTTTGAACTTATAGCTGCTACAATATTAATACTTCAACTTTGATCAATACTAATAAACTATGTTATAGCAGTTGTAGTGTTATAATATATGCATTTCATCTCTAGCTAACACTAATTAATATTGCATTATAACAACACTTTGACTCTGATCAACACTAATAACATTATGTTGTAGTAATTACAGTTCATAATTCTTGTAATAGGGATGCTTTATCTCTGGTCAACACTGATCAATATTATCAACATCATTTATAACAGCTATGAATCATAGCGGTCACAACATAAATAATTTATTTTTGATCAATACTAGTTAGTATTATATTGTAATAGCTATGAGATCATAGCTACTATAATTGTGTAGTTATAGCAGCTATAGAATCATAATTGTTATAATTGCATAATAATTACAGAATCATAGCTGCTATAATTGCATAATAGCTACGGGATTATAATTGTTATAATTACATAGCAGTTATAATTTTATAGCAACTACAATAGACACAAACATCAAGAGAAGTTTCAAAAGTAAAATGTGCAAAGACGAGATGAGACACCTTTTGATAATAAATAAAAAAAATTTCCTTTGACAATTCCAATAAAAAGGAAGTCCTTTTGATTTTGCCCATAACTTTTTGATATTACCTATCTTGAAATTGAGGTGGGTTAGAGGACTTTTTAACTTCTTTACTTATGACACAATTTTGAAGTTCTAGAATACAAAGGTAAATGTTAGATAAAAGTTACCTAGGTAATTTATAACACTACATGTTAAAATTGATAATAACCATACTAATAACTACTAGAGGCTTAATAAGAGTAACTTTTTTTTTTTTGCAGAAGAAAAGAGTAAACGTTTGAATTAATTAACAGAAATAAAAATTTATACATAACCAACCTTCTTGCTAAGACAACCTAACATTTGTCAATAGAAATCCTTGAAAGTGGAACGTAATAAAAGCCAATTAGTTGGCCAAAGGAGTACATAAAAAAAAGAGTATACGATAAGTGCATCCATAGTCCATTCATATAAAGATGCTTTGAACTCTTATGTAGAAGAGAGGATACAAAGAGCTTTTCAAAATTCAAAAATAAATTCGAAGTGATAATGTAGATATAACATAGGAATATCCGTATTCAACTTCAACTAAGAGCTAGATGCTTTTAAATCTTTACAATAATAATAATAATAATGTATTGGATGTTGGATTTAAAGATGACATAGTTTAGGACTTTTTAACCTTCATAGAGATTCTCTTAGCACCTTCATAGTGATAATTTAACCTTTGTAAAATGGCTCATTGACTTTGTTGTATACTTAGTCAAAGAAGTAAATTTGATTTGTTCTTCTTTGCTCAAGAAACTTTTATATTTGTGAAAGATTGCTAGAGTATAAACTATTGGAAAAATATGAATGAAAAAATGGTGGATGGAAGCAGATTTCATTGTGAATGGGAGAAGTCACACATTGGAAGTTAAGTGGCATTAAGGCTGGTTTATAATCACAACTGCGGAAGTTGTGAACATGTGCACACTTGCACTTGCAGGAGGGGATGCAAATGCAGGGTTTGAATTGCACTAACCCTAGATGACTTTTGTATGAGCGCTACCTACACACGTCAAATGACGGACTAGTCGGGCAAAATTGCCCAAAGCGGATCAATCAATATTTTGTCACATGGAGCAATTTTTTTCTACTTGCTCATGTGTGTAATGGGTGCAATAATGTGTCAAATTTGAAATGGTCGGATGTTAATGGCCAATCCGTAATCACCTGGATAGTAATGGTCAACCATTGATGGTCGACCGCTGTCATTATGGCTTGGATAGTCATTACTCGATTTTCAATGCAACTGAGGGTCAGAGCTCCTATATAAGGAGGTTGTGACCATAAGTAGAAAAGAGAGACATAAAAGCAAAAATCAATCCACCTTCATTCCCCTCGTTCTTTTCTCTTTGTTGTGCACTCTATTTGACAGCTCTTCCCGTGATAGCATTCGGGTACATCTCAGTTCGCCACGAACAATTGTGCTAGGTTGCAATTGTGGTTTCGCTATTACATCCTAGAAAATAGATATCCATCATTACCTCGTAATACTATTGCAGGGGATGAATCTGTTTTAAGGAAACTGTGTCGAATACAGTCCTCAGCTTCTCTCCTTCTCAAATTGGCATCGCTTTCACGACAACCTAACCTATGGCTTGCATCTTAATGTTGTGCAATCAATGACAACCTAACCTATGGCTCTGATACATCTCGATGGAAATCAATTCCTCCTTATGGATCGTGCAACAACATATGAATCAAGAAAAGAAAATGATTCAACCGATCCAACACAGGATCTTGTCGGAGATCTACAACAACTATGCAAAAAACAAAAGTGGAAGCATAAATAGAAAACTATAAATCCACACTTGAATCCAAAGACATCTTCATCCTTATTGTCATTGGCAGAACTTGAAAATCAAAACACGAATCAACTATCGGGTTTGATCTTCTATAGGTGTGAGGGTGACAGCTCTGTAATCTTGGTCCGATGGAGAAAGCAAGAAAGTTGTAAGGGTTTTCATCACACCCTTCCCCTACGGAATTACACCCTTATAAACATAATGAGTCCAAATCAATTAACTACTCATCGATGCTAATGGTAACAACCTAATAGGTTTTACACATATGAGTCCACATTCAATACTACAAACCCATGCTTCAACACACAAATTAGATCACTTTAATGAGTTCGTCTATAACGACAATCCCTGTATCATTAATTAACATGCACCTACAACTTTTTGGGGATCGACCCCCCTCCCCCCTCCCCCTCCCCCCTCCCCCCTCTCCTTGGCTATGTCCCTAGTTCTACCTATTGATCAGTGTGCATCATTATCACTTGTTCATCCCATGCAACTATTTGAGGTTGGACTTACAGATGATGTTGTTAGTTTCATTCAAGAGTATATAACTAGTAATATTGTTCTTTGTTTGTGGGTCACCAATTTATGTATATAATCAATTAATCAATCAAATGATTGCCTATTAAGTAATCTAAAGTTTGCTGGTGGAGCAGTAGATGGGCAATTGGAAGGCCACTTCCTAATATTGCAACAGTTACACTGTCGATCATACATACGCCCAACAAAATTCAATAGAAAAGTTTGCCAAGTGGTGAAGCACATAAAAGCCACTCTAGAAAGTAGAAACATCCATGCTTTGTACACCACTACGATCCCTTGTCCTGCACGACTCGACACTAACAAAGCCAATCTCTATAAATATTCCAAAAGTTAATTAAAAGAGCCAATTCTAAAAGGGTTTGGGATCAATAATAGAGCTAAGTAAAGAGAGGTTGCTCCTTGCCCCCCACAACATTCCTTCTTTCCTTCGATTTGAGAACATGGACATGGATCTGCTTTTCCTTCATAAATCTCCTCCACTTGTGCGTAAAAGTTTCGATTTCTTTCTCTCCTTTTGCATGCCTTTTGAATTCCCTGTCGTTTTTATTATTGCAGCTACCTCAAATCCATCCGTTCACAGATGAATGACACAGAGACTGCAGTCCAACACCGACACCCAGGAAATCCCTGGTCTCTCCTCCGAGGAAGTCTTTCAGCATGCTCGCGTGATTCTGAGCGAACTGCACTCCGTCGAATTTGCTGCCGTCGGCCGTGCTCTGGCACTTGTATGATGACGGCTCAAAGCTCCCTGCAAACCCCATCCTCGAGGTCACCCCAACCTGCGCGGCCTTCTGCAGCAACGCCGTCGCCGACATATCCGGCGCCGGCGGGTGATGCAGAGAAGGGGCGGCGAACAGAGCAGGAGCGCTCTCCGTTAAATCGACTGCACTGCTGGAACTGCTTGCGGCTGGCAAAGCGGAGGGCGAGAACTCCGACGTACTCAGTGGGAACTTGTTGCTCTGCATCCAATTGAACCGACTCGGGTTCGGGCCGACGAGGTCGCCGTAGAAAGTGGAGGCGCCGGCGACAAGTCCCATGTCCAGAAGTTGATTAATGCTGGCAGCGTTAGGCTTAAACTGAGTTGGAGGCGTAAGATGGGGGAACGGGTTTGGTTTTGCGTTTAAACCCTGTTGAAGAAAAAGGTAGTCGGCGCTGTCGGCGATGGAGGCGGCGTTGGTCACGTTATAGGCGGCGGAAACTCTCGCGCTCTCTTCCGCGAGGGCGTCGCAGAAAGCCCTGTGTGTTATGAAGCTGTCTCTCCTGCGATCAAGATGACAAACTAGAGGTTATTCAATTCGCCATGCTCGTCAAATTGTGAATAGGGAAAATTTCTCTGGAATAGGGAAATAGTGAGGGCATTGTTCTCGTCGTACTCCGACGAAGCACAACAGAGTCGATTTGTCTCTTGTTCTCCAATGATTTAGGACGGACAACACTTTTGTTTCTTCTCAGTATGCATGATTAATATATATGTTAAAGCAGCAAGAAATTTCGCAAATCAAAATTGATGCGTGCATGCCTGGAGAAGACGACGCCGCAGTCGCAACGGTACTCCCTGGTGCCGCAGGTCTTGGCATGCGCCTTCCAGTCCGACTGCACCGCGTACTTCTTCGAACATTTCTCGCACTTCCACTTCTTCTCCCCGTGCTTCCGGCAGTAGTGCTTCTTGATCCCGGTGAGGTCGCCCAGCGCCCGCCCTGGGTTGTGGTGCACGCAGCTCGACTCCGGGCACACGTACACACGCTTCCGCGGGGCCGCCCGATCGCCGCTCCTCTGCTTCAGCCTCCACGGCAGGTTGTGGCCACGCCGGTGCAACTGCAGGTTCTGGTCCCGCTGAAACCCCTTCCCGCATATCTCGCACACGAACCGGTTCGTCGCCAGCAGCGTCCGCGGCGACAGCGCGATCACCTCTGCCTCAGGATCTACATATATATCAATCATCCATTCATTCAATCAATATATCTTCTGATGTACAACTTCCATTGTAATTTGTCAACGATGCTAATTGGCCATTCTATGTTTATACCTGGTGTTCCTGGTAGGCTTCTCTTCTTCTTGATGGCAGGAACAGGAGGCGGCATCTTTGAGACTGCTTCTTCAACTCCAGCCATTAATACCTGTAGTCGATTGCCTACGGACAATTGCCAACTTTCTCGCTTGTATTTATGAGCGAGAGGAAGACATTGTTGTCCGATGTGTATACCACAAGGCTCTCTCTCTCTCTCTCTCTCTCTCTTCATCGATAACTGAATTATTAAATCGTTCAAGGCGTGAAAGGCTAACAGCTGAATCGATTATTTTTCCAGACTAAGTGGACTGTGACATGTGAGAAAGATTCAACTTTTCAAGGGAAGAAAAGTCGGGACTTGTTGCCTTTCTTCTCATTCTGAATCATTGTTCCATCATTAGGTTTGCAACTGCTTTCTAAAACGAGTTTTGAACACAGGATTTTGACAATTACTTCTAAAGATTTTTGAGGGAAAGGCTCTGAAAACCCATTAATTTCCCAAGTCCAAGGCATAAATTAAGGGGAAAAGATTTATGATTAATAACGTGGGGACAGACAGCATAGTCCTAGGGTTCCTTGGGACACATGCTACCACCATGCAGGCCGTAGAAATCCATGGCTAAACGACGGCAAATAGGACAGACAAGGAATAATTGTCCATGAATGAGGCCGTTCAAGTTATAAGCTAACTGAAGCCAGATCTATTTACTGGAGGTTGCATCAATTGTATGTATTTCAGATTTCATTTTTATTCGTTTATTGATTCTCCCTGACAGAAGCAGACACTTATAATTAATTAGAGAACTGAGCTCAAATGTTTAGGGAATAGAAAAGGGAAGAGGATGCATGGAAGGAGTGGGTTGTTGAAGCATGCGAAGATATCAAGTTGGTTTTTCATGTGAGGTCTACAGTGGGGCCTTGGTTTGCTTCAAAGGCTTTGGAGTTTAGCATTTGAAGGGTTGTAAAGGCACGGGATATTCGGTCCTTTGCCCAAGGCACGGCAGCTAATTTCACCATGCACTAGATTCCCCAACAGGGAGGCAGAATTAAGTAGAGATGGCAAGAGAGTGATAGTGTGTCTTGGTCTCTGACCTTGTCGTCAACCGTTTGGGGAAAAGAGAGATCTTGTCATCAAGGGCATGTTTGTTTGCTCGAACAGTGATTACGTGGGTACATGTTAGAATTAAAATTATAAAAAATTCTAACCTCTTGTATTGACAATATGATTTAACAGTTTTTTTTAAATAAAAAATAAATGTCATTATGGGTTTTTTTTTTAAAACTTCCTCTCAAATTGATGTATAAATGTTTTAGGTGTTCAACTTATCTAAAATTAAACTTTAAGAGCATCCAATTAGATATTCCTTTGGTAAGGATATTAGTTAATTGATCTTACTCTTTGATAGTTATAGCCTTTTTATTTAGTTTCTTTTTAATAAAGAACCTATCTATCTCGGCATATTTTTTATAATCATGTTGAATTGAATTATGAATTATCACAATGTAGCCTAGGTCTTTGAAGAGAAATTTCAATCATAATACTTCATAAAATTCTAGATCATTATTATGTACTAGATCTCACAAGATTGCACAATAATATTATATTTCTTGTTTTCCATGTAACTAAGTTTCTAACTACAAAAGGTATGCGGAAGTTGATCGATTATCACAAATTGTTCTAGTCCAATTAACATCTATATATACTTTGATATTTTGCTTGCTTGTGTTTTTAGAGAACAAAAGTTTACTTCTTGGAGTGGATTTTAGTTACCTCAAAATTATAATTGGATCATAAGCGAAATTTGATCTTTTGTGAACTAAGTGGTATCTCCCCTTGTCCAATGGTAGTCTTAATATATGTAACTTTAGACCATTGTCCATTGGAGTCTTAGTTGGTTTGCAAGCTATCGTACTAGTTTAATATAGGAGATTAACATACTGTCTTTGAGATAAAAAAATCTTTTATTTGAACAAGGATAATTCAATTACTAAAAAGTAAGAGGTCTAAGTCTTTCGTTTCAAATTTCTTGGATAAGTGTTTATGCAAAACTTCCATTTCTTCTTGATCATTCCTTGTGACAATCATGTCATCCACGAATACCAAGTACAATAATTTTTTCATATTGTTTATTTTAAAGTAATGTATGATCTAAATTATTTTGTCTGTAACCAAAGGTTGTTATAAATTTGGTAAATCATCTAAACTAAGTTGTAGGAGATTGTTTTAAATCGTAGAATGATTTTTTCAACTTATGTACCTTCTGAATTTTTTTTTACCATGAACGATGATAAGACATATATGTAGATTTCTTCAGATAGTTCACGATGCGTTAAATTGAAAAGTTACAGTTCATATCAAATTATTATAACGACCAATCAAAATTTACAACTAAGGAAAACAAAATATGAATTGTGGTAATATTGTGTAGTCAATATTGGGGATATTTGTTAAAGATAATAGTGAATAGTATGAATTTTAAATTACAAATCGAAGTAATAAATTCAAATTTATTTGTCGATATGATTTAAGTTGATAATCTCATATTGCCAAGCAAGGAAGGAAGATCTATTGGGTTGTTTGGTCCGTGAAGTGTTCGAGCCCATCGCATAGCTGTCTGTTAGACTACCGAGTGAACTTCCCCGAGTCCTAATGGAACGTCGTTGGACGAATGTCAAATGCTCTCGAGTGGGACGTTGAGTTGTTTTGAGTGCCATGAGGTCCAAGTGGCTCGAGTGGAAAGCCGAGTGTTGAGTCGACTGAGTCGCCTAACTTCCAATGCCTCTTGAGCCCGAGTGGGTGGTTGAGTCGGGAAGTCACGTCCGGTGCCCGACTGTTGAGTGCCTCCTGAGTCGAGTGGGTCATTAAGTTAGGAAGTTGTATGCCCGACTACCAAGTCTAAGTGGAAAATTGAGATGCCAAGGCTAGTGTTTGATGTAATTTTTTAAGAATAAATTTGTCCCGTCCGGCAGTGCTTCGAGGTCACGCTGGATGTCTATTCTCCAGGATATAATGGCACAACTACATACACAATTGAACACTAGTTGTTTGTGGCAAACCAAGCTAGTACCCAAGTGCTATCATGGGAAGAACTGCCGAGCAAAATCCATAACAAAAAGGTAGAGTTTTGGGGATGAAAGTGGATGGACTTTTTGCTTAGAGTATTTGTGCATCTCTGTCTTTTACTTCTTCTTCTAATCAGGGTCACTATCTCCTTATATATGAGCTCCAACCCTTGCAACATTAAAAGGTCAGTTAAAGACCATTTATTAATTTATACGCCCAGTTCGAACATCAGTCGTTGACCTTTAATGGTTGGTCATTTCTGTCTAGGAGGTTTCATATTCACCATTAATTGTCTGATCGTTTAAGATCGATACATTAATACATCCGTTACACATTTGAATAGGTAGCAAAAAATGAATTCGGGTGGCAAAATGCATGTTGATTCACTTGAGCAAATTTTACCCCGATCGATCATTCGACTCACATACGAATCTCCTTGGTTCAATGCAATCTAGGCTCTGGATTCACACACCCTACGGCACAAGTCAATATAAACCAACATCATAGCCACTCATCTCTAATGTGAGACTAAACTCCCATGCACATGGGAGACCTTTTCATCCATATCTCTTATTTCCATTCTCATTTCCAATATTTCCCACATGAGTGGAAAAAGACTGTGTGATAGTATTCAACAATTGAGTTCTATATATGATAGGTAGGGTTTTACCCTTTAAACATTTTCTTGTGAAGACATGTCTATCTAATAGACATGATGTCCTTGAAATTTTTTATTGTTTGTGTAAGTGTTTACATATCTCACCCAAGTCTCTCTCTGATATAACTAAATTCTCATGGCGTATTCATTTTTGGCTATAAATATGTCTAGTTCTATGAGAAGTTCTAAAAATTGTGCATTTCAATTCTCTTCAAAGAGGTCGCACTTCTTTCTTACATAGGTGATCTCTCATGAGTAATCCATATTACTTCACTTGATTTTTAAAAGTCGTATGTTTAACCTCGATCCTATATAAGTATCACTAGTCTATTGGATAGTTCTCCTATAGTGATCTACTCAATCAGTATAGTTAGGTTGTTTCATTGAGCCTAGTTCTTGGGATATCTAATCAATATAGGTTGGGTTTCTTTTGCACTAACATATTCCATAGATATTAATCTCATTCCTCGTGATGAGCTTGCAACTAGTTCTCTATTTAACTTTTTGATTAGCAGATCCGTTAGGTTATCCTTTAACCTTACATAATCAATAATGATAGTAGTTATTTAATAGTGTTGTGTCAACGACGTATATGTCTAAACTTATTATATAAATGACTCTATGTCTGATCAGTTACCGATTGACTATCACAAATGTATATGTAGATTGTCGACATAGATTTTGACCATCTAGGAACATGTTTTAAGAATTATTGTCAACCTCTTCACCATATTTATCAAAGGCTACAAACTCAGATTTCATCATGGATATGATTATTACGATTTGCTTAGAAGATTTTCACAAAATGACTGCACCTTCCAAAGTAAATAAATATCCACTTGTAAACTTTGAGTCTTTCATATTAGACATGCATCATTGCATCCTTCGATCATAGTAGGATATCTTGTTGGTCCAATCTTGCCCCAAGTGGATTGGATTTTAATGTTTGACTAAAATGAGTTTAAGGTAGGCAATGTTGGTGATCTAACGTGTGTGAATTGAGTTCACAAGAAAGTCCAGGTT
>NW_027430109.1:0-1834 GCF_044706935.1 Curcuma longa | reverse complement strand
TGTAACGACCCGGCCCAGCCCATTTGGCGGTCCATTCGGCGGCCCATTTGGCGACCCTGGTGGTCGTCGACCGTCGACCGTCGGCCCGTCGACCGTGTCGTTACTCATCTGGACTTCCCACCCCTGGAAGTGGGTTTTTGCCTTCCCCAGGATTCGAACTCTAGACCTCCAGGCTAAGTACTAAAGTTTATGAATCCTGGTACCAAGTGTTCTCAAGAGAACACTTGGTACCAGGATTCATAAACTTTAGTACTTAGCCTGGAGGTCTAGAGTTCGAATCCTGGGGAAGGCAAAAACCCACTTCCAGGGGTGGGAAGTCCAGATGAGTAACGACACGGTCGACGGGCCGACGGTCGACGGTCGACGACCACCAGGGTCGCCAAATGGGCCGCCGAATGGACCGCCAAATGGGCTGGGCCGGGTCGTTACAATAAAAAGGCGCCTTTTTATTGTAACGACCCGGCCCAGCCCATTTGGCGGTCCATTCGGCGGCCCATTTGGCGACCCTGGTGGTCGACCCTGGTGGTCGTCGACCGTCGACCGTCGGCTCGTCGACCGTGTCGTTACTCATCTGGACTTCCCACCCCTGGAAGTGGGTTTTTGCCTTCCCCAGGATTCGAACTCTAGACCTCCAGGCTAAGTACTAAAGTTTATGAATCCTGGTACCAAGTGTTCTCGAGAACACTTGGTACCAGGATTCATAAACTTTAGTACTTAGCCTGGAGGTCTAGAGTTCGAATCCTGGGGAAGGCAAAAACCCACTTCCAGGGGTGGGAAGTCCAGATGAGTAACGACACGGTCGACGGGCCGACGGTCGACGGTCGACGACCACCAGGGTCGCCAAATGGGCCGCCGAATGGACCGCCAAATGGGCTGGGCCGGGTCGTTACAATAAAAAGGCGCCTTTTTATTGTAACGACCCGGCCCAGCCCATTTGGCGGTCCATTCGGCGGCCCATTTGGCGGCCCATTTGGCGACCCTGGTGGTCGTCGACCGTCGACCGTCGGCGGCTCGTCGACCGTGTCGTTACTCATCTGGACTTCCCACCCCTGGAAGTGGGTTTTTGCCTTCCCCAGGATTCGAACTCTAGACCTCCAGGCTAAGTACTAAAGTTTATGAATCCTGGTACCAAGTGTTCTCGAGAACACTTGGTACCAGGATTCATAAACTTTAGTACTTAGCCTGGAGGTCTAGAGTTCGAATCCTGGGGAAGGCAAAAACCCACTTCCAGGGGTGGGAAGTCCAGATGAGTAACGACACGGTCGACGAGCCGACGGTCGACGGTCGACGGTCGACGACCACCAGGGTCGCCAAATGGGCCGCCAAATGGGCCGCCGAATGGACCGCCAAATGGGCTGGGCCGGGTCGTTACAATAAAAAGGCGCCTTTTTATTGTAACGACCCGGCCCAGCCCATTTGGCGGTCCATTCGGCGGCCCATTTGGCGACCCTGGTGGTCGTCGACCGTCGACCGTCGACCGTCGGCTCGTCGACCGTGTCGTTACTCATCTGGACTTCCCACCCCTGGAAGTGGATTTTTGCCTTCCCCAGGATTCGAACTCTAGACCTCCAGGCTAAGTACTAAAGTTTATGAATCCTGGTACCAAGTGTTCTCGAGAACACTTGGTACCAGGATTCATAAACTTTAGTACTTAGCCTGGAGGTCTAGAGTTCGAATCCTGGGGAAGGCAAAAATCCACTTCCAGGGGTGGGAAGTCCAGATGAGTAACGACACGGTCGACGAGCCGACGGTCGACGGTCGACGACCACCAGGGTCGCCAAATGGGCCGCCAAATGGGCCGCCGAATGGACCGCCAAATGGGCTGGGCCGGGTC
>NW_027430108.1:0-1031 GCF_044706935.1 Curcuma longa | reverse complement strand
TGCTATTCACCCCCCTCTAGTTAACGCACCGATCCCAACAGGAAGGCGCTGTAGGTTGTGTTGGGACACTCATGAAGGTTATTTCGTGAGTAGGGGTGCTGCCCCTTAAGCCCGCAAGGGGCTATGTCCCGCGATCGCACCTGAAAACTCTTAGCGGGGCCGCCGCGGAGTTGCGTCTTATAAAATAGTAAAAATCAGTATTATAGAAAATATGTAATTTAGAATTATGTATGAAATTATGATTGTCATGGCCCAAAACCCCAATATGATTGTGAAAAAATTGTGTTGTAATTCATAATACGGCCTGCGCGCCGTTTTGTGTGTTGTGGGTGTTGTATGTGATATGCGACCTAAGTGTCGTGCCTCTTCTTTTATATTCTAGTTGTAAATTAGATTTAGACTCAAATGTAACTCAAGTTTCATTTTTGTAATGTACAAATTGAGGCAGTGGAAAGTTCTCACTCGAAGACGGAGTTACGTGGAGGGTGCCGGCGACACATGGCGGTCAATGGAAGCGCTTGGAGAAGCGGCTAACCTTAGGTTGACTGTCCGATCTTCTCTTTGGCTAGAGAATATCGTAGTAGGGGCCATGACAATATCACAATTTATTTTATTTTTATTTTATGCTTGTGTGTATGTGATGCATGCTAGTGTAGGATAATTAATGTCATGATGCGTATATGATACAAATCGCCGATTAGATTAGATCGTAATCGAAAACAACTCTAATAATGCCTACCAAGTTTTGATACCCATCACTACCTCGATCATGTGTTGTTGTTGAATCTGCCAAAGCAGAGCAACGCATATTATCTTGGTAGGGTGCGGAGGGACAACCTTGGTCCCGCCTATCAAAGCTTGGGTGAGAGTAACCTCAATTAGATTGAGTGTAACTAGTTACCTCAATTAGATTGGGTAAAACTATAGGCATTTTCCAAATGGTTGGAAAGGTAGGACAAGATCGCTTTTACACTAAAACTTGGGCTATTTAGCCAAAGCTAACTCAAGTCCTTTTGTAAAGATGGATCTTG
>NW_027430107.1:0-1431 GCF_044706935.1 Curcuma longa | reverse complement strand
CGTAGTATGATGTGGGTCTTGTCCCGCGTGAATCATAGTTAATTAATGAGAATCGAGTAGTGTGGTTTGACCACGTCCAAGACTCGATTCCATAAAATTTCTATAATTCAGTGGGAGCATCATTTAATTAAAGGCCTAATTAAATGATAGATTAGAATATGATATTTACTTTCTACATTATTCTTGTTGTAGATAACCATGTCGATAAACACGAACAATCTCTCCCTGCGATCTGTCCTTGAGAAGGACAAGCTCAACGGAACAAACATCCTGGACTGGTACAGGAATTTGAGGATAATCCTCAAACAGGAATGAAAACTGTATGTTCTGGAGCAACCTCTTCCTGAAGCACCCGCCGCTAACGCCACTCGTGCGGAAATGGATGCTTACAAGAAGCATCAAGATGATGCATTAGATGTATCATGCATCATGCTTGCCACCATGAACTCTAAGCTTCAGAAGCAACATGAGAACATGGATGCATATGGTATGGTTGAGCACCTGAAGCAACTATATCAGAGGCAAGCAAGGCACGAGCGGTTTGAGGCTTCGAAGGCCCTATTTACATGCAAGATACAAGAGGGAACACCTGTAGGAACTCACGTACTCAAGATAATTGAGTATGTTGAGTGTTGGGATGTATACCAGAATCCTAGCTATCTATGTAAATAAACATTCTGAAATAAGAATCACATTTGGTCAATGTTTGCATTTAGTTTTTATGCAAGTGTCCATTTAATCTATATTGTAGATAAACATGGTGTGCGGAGTCACACACAAAAGACCATGTTATCAGTTCTTTATAGATTACAAACAGTGTTCACAACTAAGATGAATTGGACAAACCATTGGATTGGTTGTAGTGTAATTTGGTCTTAGTCTGTCTTGACTATAGAATTACACTAGTACACTCAGTGTGTATTGAGCAGGACCATCTTGAGGATTGTTCGATTTATACTGACTATATAATCGAACTAAACCTTTGTTGCTATGAATGTACATGCTCTTAATCCCTATATAATAACAAGCACATGTACTTAGTATATACTTCCTTGATTCATCAAAGGGTGAGATTTAGAGTGATAGATCAAAAGGCCCGATGAGTTGGGAAGTATTATTATGTACATGGTGTGTTGTTGATTATAGAAGGAAACTATTGTTGGTGCAATCGTGCCCCAAGTGATTGGATTTTAATGTTTGGCTAAAATGGGTTTAAGTTAGGCAATGTGTTGTTATCTAACATGTGTGGTTTGAGTCCACAGGAAAGCCCAGGAGTGGAGACCTGGCAATTGGTGAAGTCCCGGAGGTGCGGCCTCTTGGCAAGGATGAAGTCCCGGAGGCGCGGCCTCTTGGCAAGGATGAAGTCCCGGAGGCGCGGCCTCTTGGCAAGGATGTCTTAGCACGATGAAGTCGAGGGAAATGTCTTAAGCT
>NW_027430106.1:0-1432 GCF_044706935.1 Curcuma longa | reverse complement strand
TTTGTCCTGTGGAGTCTGATGCTTCTCGGAGCGGGTAGATCGGAGCATAGGACGAAGATCCAGATCGCCAACATCTTCCTCGCCTTCACCTTAGATCCGACCACCACTTCAAAGAAGAGGTTCGGCCACCAAGAGCAAGGAAAGAAAACAAAGCAAAGATCTTGGCCGCCCCCTTTGATCAAGGGATTGATTTTAATCTCATCTAATGGTTCTAATATAATCTACTTTAATACAACTTAATGCTCCAATCCAACGGACATAATTCATCATGCTTGGGCGTGGCCTTGTGAACCGGTTCTTGCTTCTAAAGAGAATTAAAACCGAACCGAAGAGATCTCGTCCATCGGACGCAACTAAATCTCATCCAACGGTTCTAATTTAATCTCTTTTGATCCTCTTTATTTATTTCGATCCAATGGATGCAACTTGATCTAATCCCAAGGATACAAGTTGATCTCATCCACTAACTCATCCTACGGTTGAGAACCAATCTCATCCATCGGTTAAATCTTATCCGACGGCTGAGAACTAATCTCATCCGTTTGATTGCATCTTTTAGAGATTTCTTTAGGCTACAGCAGGGACCTCGAGGAGGTATTGGATCTGGCCTTCTGATGGGTTTTGGATCCCGTATTCTACTCCGAATACACACCTACATCCATCAATAACGATCCATTCCACTAGAGGATCATTATTGCACTACCAATCCAATCCCCAAATTACGTTATGGGTTCCTTCTTATTATTTTATGCATTGCTCCCCGTGTTTAAGATATCGTATGTCCATCAATTATCTGAGTTCACTGACAACTCAATAATCGACATCTAAGACCTTGAATATACCACTCATCCTTATTGTCAGTCGGACTAAGTCCACTTGCAAGATTTGACATGACAATCCTTATGAGCTCTTCAAGGGGACATCATCAACCCTACTGGGACACGGATTCCTTCTATAATTAACGGCACACCATATAAATAGTAACATCACCCAACTTACTGAGAATATTTGATCTGACGGAAAGATCTCACCCTTTGGTAAATCAAAGTGATAGTTACTAAATATATGCGCCCGTTTATTATATCGGGATTAAGAGTGCATAAGTATAATAACAGAGGTCTTGTTCAATTTATGAGTCAGCGTAAATCGAACAACCTCAATGGTCCTACTCAATACACACAAAGTGCACTAGTGTAATTCTACAGTCAAGATAGACAGTTACTGAATTACACTACAACCGTTCCCGATGGTTTGTCCAAAGTCATCTTGGTTGTGAGCCTTAATTTATAATTTACAAGGAGCTGATAATCATGATCTTCTGTGTCTCACAGACACCATGTTATCTACAATGTAAATTAAGGGGACATGTTACAAGTCTAATCTATTGCAACTATTTGACCAAAATATGATTCCTTTATTTCATAAATGTTTA
>NW_027430105.1:0-3769 GCF_044706935.1 Curcuma longa | reverse complement strand
AGCTGGAGTCAACTCAGATAAGTCTGGAGTCGACTCAAGAGAAGTACAAAAGGAGGTGACCGTGCAGAAACAAGAATATTGAAGCCAGAAACTTCCCTCCTCATCTAGTAGTACTGTTGAACGCGACCGAGGCCAAACGCTTGTAACCGGGGAAGTTCCAGGAGGAGTGCGCGATGCTCAGGACTTCCGGATCGGCTCTACACAAGTGTTTGTTTTTATTATTGTCTTACTTCCTTTATATTATTTGTATTATTTACTCTGGATTGTAAGACGGTTTTCGCCACCTCCGAACAAGGTTCGGAAAGGAGACCACTAGTGGATGGGCGCCTCCCGTACATAGGCCTTGGATGTAGGATCGAAAACACGCTAGAGGGGGGGGTGAATAGCGTGTTTGACGCTTTTCGATTTTTAATACGATCGGAATTTGAAATACGTGCGGAAGCGAAAAGATACTTGCGGAAGCAGTTGTATTGAAAAGCAAAGAGAAAAAGAATAGATGACACTTTTATTTACTTGGTTCACAGCCCAAGGCTGCTACTCCAAGGCCCACGGTCCTTGACCGTTTACTGCGGGCAAATCCACTAACGCACTTGCCCCTTACGGCAGCAAGTGTAACGAAGTACAAAGATCACAACTTTTAAAAGCTCGGTACAATAAAAATGCAAATAAATAAACTGTTACCGACTTTTGGATCGCTCTGGAACTCCCCAAAAATTGTTCTCGGCGTATCGGCTGGTCTCGGGATGATCTGGATCGTGTACGACACCGATGTCGAGGAAGAAGCACTTGGGAGTCGCGAGAACGGAGCTTGGAAGCGGAAAAATTAGTGTTGTACGGCTGCTGCTCGCGTCCTTCTTTTATAGCTGGCCTGAGTCGACTCAACTGTTCATCTGGGTCGACTCCAGTCGACGTGGCAGATAGAATTCTCCCGCTCGTTATCCTGCCTGAGTCGACTCCGCTGCCACCTGAGTCGACTCCAGTCGCCGTGGCGTCAACCCGATAGCTTTTGACCCTGAGTCGACTCAGAGTCCACCCGAGTCGACTCCAGTCGAAGTGGCGGAAAATCATCGCGCTGACTTCCGGGTTTCGGCTGACTCAGCTGGAGTCGACTCCAGTCCCATCTGGGTCGACTCCAGTGACAAAAATCAGCTTTTTGTCCCAGAGTTAGATTTCGATCGATTTTTCCATTCCTGCAAAAGTGTTAGCAAATAACATGCAAAATAAGATTATTTTTGAGCCAGTTCCTGGAACCAACTCAAGGTCTTAACTTCAGGTTTCCAGTGAAACCCTGGGTTAGACCGACGCCTACTGTTCCCCTTGGGAACGCGTCCTCACCCACTCCACTCAGGAGAATTTACCTGATGCCAACTGAGTCCTCCTGACTCGTTGGACTTTTGCTCGGCTCTGTCCTCGGCCCCCAGGGTTTGTGCTGCGGCTCGGTCCTTCCCGACCAGCCCAGTCTTCTGCTGCGACTCGATCCTTCCTGATCAGTCCAGTCTTCTGCTGCGGCTTGGTCCTCCTGACCAACCCAGACTTCTGCTGCGGCCTGGTCCTCCTGACCATCCCAGACTTCACCTGGTGCTCTTGACTCTGCCAAGACTTCATGCCTAGCTTCCACTAGGACTTAACCCTGTGCTTCCTGCACACTTAGATCACTTGTTTAGTCCAATAACACACTTAACTTGAACCTAGTTCCATTATCAAAACTCAGGTTTGATCTGCTGGTGCTCCCTGCACCAACAATCTCCCCCTTTTTGATTATGGCAACTTAAGGTTTCAAGTTAAGTTAAAATCATATTTAAGCTTTAAAACAATAAGTCCAGTAATATTCATAATTGAACTTCATAAACCAGTTTGAAAAACAAATGTACAAAGATAAACATGCAAGTGTGGTTTTCAAACTCCCCCTGAATTCATGCTTAAATAACTTTTAGTTCTCCCCCTGAATTCAATCCTCTTATCTTTCTCCCCCTTTAACAGATTAAAACCTTTGAAAGTTTTTGAAAAATTATTGACAGTTTGAAGCCAAACAAGTTAAGTTTTGAAACCCAAGTTTGTTTTAGAAACCTTGAATTCTCCCCCTTTGAAAAACAAGTTTACCTTTTGAAACCCAAGTTTGAAAATCCAAATTGAAAACCCAAAAATTTTTGAATCCTCAAATTTTTGAAACCCTTGAATTACTCTCTCCCCCTTTGACATAATCAAAAAATATTCTAAGTGTTTTGAGTCCAAGCTAAGCTTAATAATAATAAAAATACTTAGAAAAAAAATTATTCCTCGGGGCGCGTGTCCAACTTAGATTTTAGCTAACTACTAGAAAGTAGAAGCTTGACCCAGTTAGCCAAGTGTAAGTGTATCATCCCAATTTAGAAGGTAAACTTTTCTTCTTGGGACACTTAACTTGATCAATATGAGTTTAAAGTCTAAGTAAGGTTTGATGCACTGACTTAAGCATCTTGGTACTTAGACTAGAGGCCTATACATCTCACACCGTTCTATGTTTAACAAACACAATCAAGGTATCTAGTGTGCTTTGTGAGATGTCCACCTAAATCTATAGGATCATGCTTTCTAGGGGATTGCACCTAGTCTAAGGCAAAAACATTTCTTTCTTATATTTTGAAAAATAAAGTTTAAAAGAAACTAAAATTTTCAAAAATAGGTAAAGTTTTGAAATTTATTTTTGAAAAAACATACTTATAATAGTTTAAAAAATTGAAAACAAATGAGTTTTGAAAATTTTATTTTACTACTCTACCAAACATAAACCTAACCTCAGATAACAAACAAATAATTGATGAAGATATGAAAAGAAATGCAACAAGTAAACTATACAAGCAAGTCAAGTCAAGCATCCAACCGAGTATATCAAAACAAGTCAACAGACAAATCAAAAGAAGTCTAACATCCAGACAAGTCAAATAGTAATATCCAAGAGGTAAGTCTACTGAGGAGGTGGTGGTGGTGGTAACTGCATCGCCCTCAATAACTGAAGCATCTCAGCCATGCTAGCAGCCTGTGCATCCAGGCGTCCAACCACTGTCTGCAAGGTCTCCTCCATCCTATCTAATCTCTGGTCAGTCGTCATGGGTGGAGGTGGAGCAGGTATATCAGGCAGATCCAGTAGTGCCTCGATCTCTACTCCAAGGTCTATGTCCTCTCCTGCTAGACCTGGCTGTGGCTGAGGTGGCTGATCCAGAGGCTGCTGAGGCTGTGGCTGCCTCCATGATAGTCTCCCCTCATCATCTATGTCCACATGTCCTAGGGTAATATGTCTAGAACCTATACTGTCATAGTCCCCGTGAGGTATGATCTCACCAACAGTGGTGTCTATCCCAAGGGAACTGAATATATCAGTCAGAATGTGACAGTATGGCATGTGGACCCGCCTACTGGTGACAATGGATGTTGCATACACTATGACATGAAATATCAAAAGTCCTAAATCAATATCCAGTCGGTGGGTGAAGGCATACAGGAGAAAAGAGTGGAATGGTCGTATCAGGGTCAGGTTTCTTGTGGTCAAGGGCAAGACACAGTTTACTATAACTCTGTACAGGACGTATTCCTGTATCCTAAGTTCAGTGGAGTGGAATGCTACTAAACCTGGTGCTCGGTCTCGCTGGAAAAAGTATGTGTACATGACATCTAAAGTGATGTCACCATAAGGGTCGTCAAATGGCATGCTGGTGTGTGGGTAGACAACAAAAGGTGGACTGTGAAGGTCTGAATCCTATAAATGTGTTTATCATGGTAGGTGTGATGGATA
>NW_027430104.1:0-1530 GCF_044706935.1 Curcuma longa | reverse complement strand
ATATGATGCAGTCATGGATGCTTGGTCACCCGCCTCCACAGCCTTCCACCAGTGCGCGATGCTGCCCCTATTGTTGATGCCCCCTACTGCTGATGCCCACTGATGATGCTCCTACTGATGATACTGCTGATCCTGATTTGCCTCTTAGGGATGTCGTGGTAGATCCCGAGACTGGCGAGATGTCATTCTATCTTGGTGTATGATCTGTGCTTGTTGATTTGTTATTTTGCTACTTTGCCAGTATGTATTTTGACTGTGTTACTTTGTTTACTCTACCTTATATGTTTATACCATATCTTATGCTTATTGTTTATCATATGCCATATTTGTTTCTCATGTTACCCCTTATTGATTTTATTTTAATACGTTCGAAAGGAGACACCAGTGGGTTTAGGGGGAGTTAGTGAGATGTATTGGACGGTCTACACCCTTTTTGGTGTTTGACAAAGGGGGAGAGAGTCTAACTTTAAGTTTAGGAATTAACGAGGTGATTTGATGTACGGGGAGGATTTGATCCCATTACATATATGAACTTAACTCTTATTCCCAAAGTTAACTGTTGTAGGGGGAGGATCTTGATCTCCTTACTTACATGAAAGGGAAGAATTCTGATCTAAACTTAAATCGTGTTGTCAAACAACAAAAAGGGGGAGATTGTTGATGTAGTTTGTCCCGATTATTATTTTGATGTTGACACCGATTTAAGTTCATTGTATAAGAATTAAGTTCAACATATTCAGATTGATCGATGATGGAATGAGATCGGAGAGGGCTCGGTAGCTCGTTCTCCGGATTAGGTCAGAGAGGGCTCGGTAGCTCGTTCTCTGGACCGGAAGGAGTTGGAGAGGGCTCGGTAGCTCGTTCTCCGGATTAGGTCAGAGAGGGCTCGGTAGCTCATTCTCTGGACCGGATGGAGTCGGAGAGGGCTCGGTAGCTCGTTCTCCGGACTAGGTCGAGAGGGCTCGGTAGCTCGTTCTCTGGACCGAATGGAGTCGGAGAGGGCTTGGTAGCTCGTTCTTCGGACTAGGTCAGAGAGGGCTCGGTAGCTCGTTCTCTGTACCGAACCATGGTCAGAGAAGGCATGGTAGCCTGTCTTCGGACCGGATCAGTATCAGAAGAGGCTTGGAAGCTTGTTCTCTGATTACGTGATCCAGCGCGGTTGGCTCGGGTGAGACCCAAGTTAACCTGATCAAGTCTTGACTTAGGGCTTAAAGTTTAGCTTGGATTAATCGATCAGTGAATCGATTAACTAAGAGTAAGTTAGTTAATCGATCAGATGATCGATTACAGTCCTTTAATCGATCTGATGATCGATTACAGATCATTCTGTGAGACCAGCGTTAGCGTGTTAATCGATCTGATGATCGATTACCGAGCATTCTGTGACAATTCGCAAAACTCACAGAACGTACCATAATCGATTGGGCAATCAATTATGGTGAACTGTAATCGATCAGGTGATCGATTACATGTTGTATTTGTTGGGATGTATACTAGAATCCTAGCTATGTAAATAAACATTCTGAAATG
>NW_027430103.1:0-2369 GCF_044706935.1 Curcuma longa | reverse complement strand
TGTTAGGAAGTATACTGAAAAGACTAGCTCTTTTGTATATAAACATTTATGAAATAAAGTATCATGTTTTGGTCAAATGATTGCAATAGTGTATTTTGCAATAAAGTCCTCTTAATTTACATTGTAGATAACTTGGTGTCTGTGAGACACAGAAGACCATGATTATCGGTCCCTTGTGAATTATAAACTAAGGCTCACAACCAAGATGGCTTTGGACAAACCATCGGGAACGGTTGTAGTGTAATTCGGTGACTGTCTGTCTTGACTGTAGAATTACACTAGTGCACTTTGTGTGTATTGAGTAGGACCATTGAGGTTGTTCAATTTACACTGACTCGCAAATTGAACAAGACCTCTGTTATTATAATTATGCACTCTTAATCCCGATGTAATAAATGGGCACCTATACTTAGTAATTATTGCTTTGATTTACCAAAGGGTGAGATCTTTCCGTCAGATCAAATATTCTCGGTAAGTTGGGTGATGTTACTATTTATACGGTGTGCCATTAATTATAGAAGGAATCCGTGTCCCAGTAGGGCTGATGATGTCCCCTTGGAGAGCTCATAAGGATTGTCAAGTCAAATCTTGCAAGTGGACTTGGTCCGGCTGACAATAAGGTTGAGTGGTACTATTCAAGGTCTTAGATGTCGATTATTGAGTTGTCAGTGAACTCAGATAATTGACGGACATACGATATCTTAAACACGGGGAGCAATGCATAAAATAATAAGAAGGAACCCATAACGTAATTTGGGGATTAGATTGGTAGTGCAATAATGATCCTCTAGTGGAATGGATCGTTGTTGATGGATGTAGGTGTGTATTCGGGGTTGAATACGGGATCCGAAACCCATCAGAAGGCCAGATCTAATACCTCCTCGAGGTCCCCACTGTAGCCTAAAGACATCTTCAAAAGGATGCAATCAAACGGATGAGATTAGTTCTTAGCCGTCGGATGAGATTTAATCTCGACCGTTGGATGAGATTAGTTCTCGACCGTAGGATGAGTTAATGGATGAGATCAGCTTGTATCCGTGGGATTAGATCAAGTTGCATCCATTGGATCGAAATAAATAAAGAGGAATAAAAGAGAATAGATTAGAACCGTTGGATGAGATTAAGTCGCGTCCGATGGACGAGATCTCTCCGGTTCGGTTTTAATTCTCTTTGGAAGGAAGAACCGGTTCACGAGGTGAACCAGAGTTGGTTCATTGAACCACACGCCCAAGAGATTGGATCAGGGCCGTTGGATCGAATCAATTAAGTTATATTAAAGAAGATTATATTAGAACCGTTAGATGAGATTAAGTTGCATCCGACGGATGAGATCTCTTCGGTTCGGTTTTATTTTCTAATTTAATATAAAATTGGTTCAAGGATTAAACCAACCCAATCTATAGGTGGGCCGGCCACTTATGATGAGGATAAGGTTGGTTTGGTTTTTTTTTAGAAAGGAAAAACCAAATTAAAAAGATCCGACGGTTGCAATTTATTTAATCGGCTGAGATTTAAAATAATTCTGGAATTTGGAATTGGTTATAAAAATAATTCCAAATTAAAATTATTTTATAACCCTTACGTGGCTTAGACGGACGCTACATTTTTTTTTTCTTTACAATCATTCATTCATTCATGCATATGAATTAAGAGCATTGCAGCGGAACTTAAAACTTTTGTACATACATTGTTGTATTCATATGCAATAGGAAACTTTACTAATAAACCTTTCCAATTCCAACCTAAATCATGCATGTCAGGGTATTCAAATTCCATTCAATAGGGAACTTAACATAACCTTCTTTAACATTGTTAACATACACATGCAAGTATAGATTCAGAATATAGAAAGTAATGAGATCGTCCTGCTAAGTCACTACCACACACACCATCATCAGCCCTTCCTGCTGCTTCCTGTTCCCTTAGTAACTTTTAATTGAATCTGCAACATAAGAAAGTAAGACTATAAGCACGAATGCTTAGTAAGCTCCTTTCCTACTCACAAAATCCAATCGTCATATAAACATGATTATTCATAGCATAACTTGAGTAATAAACATGTACATAATAACATCACATAGCATATACTTGATTAAACCTTAACATTAAATCAAGTATGATAATCATGAATCATTCTTAACATTTCTTAAGCATACTTCCATAAATTTCATCTTATATGAAATCATATGCATAAACATTTATGATGCATTTTGCAAACATAACATATACTTAAACATAATCATTTCTTTATCATTTTGGGCGTCCCCTGGCTTGTACCCATTCATTATTTGTGCACATTCATTCCAAGTCAGTATAAGGTAGCTAAATCTCAATTACTAGGATACTAGGTCTACTATCCTTCAACCTAG
>NW_027430102.1:0-1503 GCF_044706935.1 Curcuma longa | reverse complement strand
TAGGCTCACTGATAAGTTAGGATTTTATGGTATTTTATTGATTCATTTTGGGTTTATTGTGGACAATTAAATGTTTAATCAACATAATTGAATTACATTTGTGACATGATCTATTTTTAAATGATTGATATAATTTCTGCAATTTTGATGATTAATTTGACATTAATTGAGTTTGGTTGTTTGTAGGGTCCAAATTGAACCATGATCGAGCTAATTGGGACCGAGTCAAGTCAAATTCTTTTGAACCGAACTTCATGATCAAGATTTGATCAATTGGAATCGAACCGGAGTCGTATTGGGATCGAATTGGAGCTAAACCGGCTTGATTTGAGCTGAACCGGCTTTAATCAGTGAATGAACCGGCGCTAAATCAGTGAATGAACCCGGCTCAGAACAGTAATTTCAAATTCATGTTATAAAGAGAAGAAACACTGTAGCTACAGTGTTCGCGATTTTCTACTGTAGATCATCGTCCCGTTTTGTTTTTCTTTGGTTTTTTGTCGTTTTTCGTTGCCAGATTTGCTGGTTTTTCTTTCCAATTCGATTCCTGAGTTCCAGAAACGAAGACCATCTCAGTTCGTCGATCAATCGGAGGCGAGATTGTCTGTTAAGGGTTTCTTCAGATTGTTGTTGCCGCCGCCGATTCTAGCTCAGTTCTTCGGATTCAAGATGATCGGAGTTCTCAAGAACATTCTGAGGGGTTCTTAGAAGGTTATTGAAGGATTCCAAATACTGAATTGTAATCGGTTCGAAGGATTTTAGTTGGATGATCAGATTCTGATCAGCTCTGTTCGGCACGGTTTTGGAGGGTTTCTGATACGCGTCCAACCGAGTTGATTCAGATTCATTTGAGCTGCGATTTGGAGCTGAGTTACTGGGATTCCTGATCTTTCATCAGATCTAGTGTGACGGCTAGATTGGATTCGATTTATGAAGGGAAGATCTTAGCTCTGATAGTTTCATTTCTGCATTTTACAGTTTATTTCTGTTCTGTTTGACTTTGTTCCAGAATTCTGAATGTTGTTGATCTTAAACTTTGGTTGAGAAGTAAATCTCTTTATAGATTTCTGAAAGCAATGTGTTAGGTTAATTTCTCATGCTTGTGTAGTTGTTTTGTTTTGATTGAATTGCTACAAGAAGTGCTGATTTCTTGTTTCAGGGTTATAGGACACTATTTTGTATCAGAATTTGCCCGTGTATCATGCTTGTTAGGTTGATTGATTTGAGAATGAATCTTATTGCTAGTTAAGTGGAAGTGGCTAGTTAAATTGCGTAATTGTCTTGCAAAGTGAATTTGTTCCTTCAATTTGTTGCTTTATCCTGTTTAAACTTGTCTTTGTTTCTTTAATCACATTTCATGTTTCGATTTGTTAATTCATTACCTTGTTAAGTGAATTGCATTTTTAGATTTATTTTGATACTTTGTTTCAATAGTTTCACTTCTAGATTAGCATATTGCATTTTTCATTCATTTCGTATTTATGAATTTTCATTTCATTCCAA
>NW_027430101.1:0-1776 GCF_044706935.1 Curcuma longa | reverse complement strand
TGATAGCGTTCCGCAAGTATACGGAATGTCATCAAGTAATAAAAAGATCGAATCCACAGGGACCGTGGAATTACTTACTATATCTAGCACAAAAAGGTGGAGAGAATATTGAGCATGAGTTGTGTGGGGGAGATGGAAGTGTTCTAACGTACTTTATCCGAGAATTCAGAGAAAGGGATCGACTGTGACACTATGTGGTGAAACGATCCTAGCATTGGACTCCTCAGAGAATGGATTGATTGACTTGGATCCTCTACCTTTCCTCAATAAATGTTCAATTGTAGGGATGTTAACCAATTTATCCAATTCAACCTCGTCAGGTATCCTCGAAATAATGCATTGGTGTTCTTACGTCACTCGTTATTGGTTTGAAATGGTTCTAGAAGCCCGGTTCAAGGTCTGCCCGTGTCACTCAGGCGCTCCGGAGTACTAAAAGAACCCTATCCCCTGTCACAGGATATCTTTTTACGGATCTCTCCCCAATAACGAATGACCGCTAACTATCCCTCATAGAAATTTAACTACGCACTAGCTAAACCCCTCGGAACTCGCCCGGTTCAAGGTCTGCCCCTGTTACAGAGCGCCCCGGTGTACGGCCTAATGATTCCCCAATTCATAGTAAATCCCTACCCTCATGGATTCACACAAACATAATTTATCATCAAGCACAAGCACAAATCCACAAGGCAATAGACCATTAATATCATAGAAAATGGTAGATTAAAATTATATTGAATACAATCATCCATTACATCTGATTTATCCTACATCCTAGAATCTAGGGGAATCTACTCACTTATCTTCCTCCTTCGGACTGAAAACTCGGCGTAGATGGAATGAGGATGGACTGGAGCAGTCGGATCGGTGGATGGATCGTCGACCTCGCTCCAACAGGTGTCGGTGGCTCTAAGAACAGCTCCGGTGGCTCTCCAATGTCTCCCCCTTTCCTAGGTCTCATTAAGGACCTATTTATAGTCCAGGTCACGAATGCAGCACTCCCCCGTGCACACGGCTGTGCCTGGGCACGGCCCCGTGTGAGCGTCGGATCAGGAGAAGGCACGGCCGTGCTTTGAGGGCACGGCCTGAAGCAGTGAAGCTTCTGATCGGGGCACGGCCGTGCCTGTGAGGCACAGTCCAGAGTCTGACTTTTCGTCGAAGGCACGGCCGTGCCTGTGGAGGCACGGCCAAAGCCTGTCTTCTCTTCATTTGCTGGACACGGCCGTGTGTTTGAGACACGGCCAGCTGCTGGACCCTTCTGTTTTAGCACACGGCCGTGCCTGGTGGGCACGGCCAACAACAGTGGCTTCCTTCTAGATGAAGACACGGCCGTGCCTATGAGGCACGGCCATGACTTGGCTGGCTTCTGTTTTGAAGCATGGCCGTGTCTGTGAGACACGGCCTCTGGCTGCTGCTGTGGGGAGGTGTTGGCACGGCCGTGCCTGTGAGGCACAGCCTGGACTTGACGGTATTCTGTTTGGGCACACGCCCGTGCCCTTGAAACACGGCCTGGAAGCTGAGAGACACGGTCGTGCCTATGAGGCACGGCCTTGTCTTGCCTTGTCTTCGATGGGTACTCCGTTTTTACCCATTTTTGCTCCATTTTCCACCCTGAAACATATAAAAATACGAGCAGATCTCCGAACTAGGAAATGTAAGATATGTGCCTTAATGCATATTATAGATATGTGGATGCAATATGTACACAAAAATTAAGCAATAAACTAGAAAGATGTGCAAATAAAGCATAAATAAATGTATACATCCTACGCACATCAG
>NW_027430100.1:0-1788 GCF_044706935.1 Curcuma longa | reverse complement strand
TCACACCCCCAGACTTAAACCTTTGCTTGTCCTCAAGCAAAAACTTAGCGTCTAGATTTAGATAATCATTGCAAGCAAGTTATATATCCTAAGCACAGCAATCTAATCTTATCAAACATGAGTAATGGTAAGTTGATGTGCGTAGGATGTATACATGTATTTATGCTTTATTTGCACATCTTTCTGGGTTTATTGCTTAATTCTTGTGTACATTGCATCCCATATTCATGCATTTAGGCACATATCTTACATTTCCTAGTTCGGAGATCTGCTCGTGTTTTTATATGTTTCAGGGTGGAAAATGGAGCAAAAACGGGTAAAAACGGAGTACCCATCGAAGACAAGGCAAGACAGGGCCGTGCCTCATAGGCACGGCCGTGTCTCTCAGCTTCCAGGCCGTGTTTCACAGGGCACGGGCGTGTGCCCAAACAGAAGATCATCAAGTCCAGGCCGTGCCTCACAGGCACGGCCGTGCCAACACCTCCCCACAGCAGCAGCCAGAGGCCGTGTCTCACAGACACGGCCATGCTTCAGAACAGAAGCCAGCCAAGTCATGGCCGTGCCTCACAGGCACGGCCGTGTCTTCATCCAGAAGGAAGCCACTGCTGTTGGCCGTGCCTACCAGGCACGGCCGTGTGCCAAAACAGAAGGGTCCAAGCAGCTGGCCGTGTCTCAGACACACGGCCGTGTCCAGCAAATGAAGAGAAGACAGGCTTAGGCCGTGCCTCACAGGCACGGCCGTGCCTTCAAACAGAGGGAGACAAGTCTGGACCGTGCCCCAGAGGCACGGCCGTGCCCCAGAACAGACGCTTCACTGCTTCAGGCCGTGCCCTCAAAGCACGGCCGTGCCTCCTCCTGTGCCCGACGCCCACACGGGGCCGTGCCTCCCAGGCACGGCCGTGTGCACGGGGGCGTGCTGCTTACGTGACCTGCACTATAAATAGGTCCTTATGGAGACCTAGGAAAGGGGGGAGACCTTGGAGAGCCACCGGAGCTGTTCTAGAGCCACCGACGCCTGTTTCGGAGCGAGATTCGACGATCCATCCACCGATCCGACTGCTCCAGACCATCCTCATTCCATCTACGCCGAGTTTGCAGTCCGAAGGAGGAAGATAAGTCTCATTTCTGCATTTCTTTGTTTTATCCTTGGATTGAGATGTATTCTTTCCTCCCTATGGATTGTAATCTCCACATTATGGAGTAGATTCCCTAGATTCTAGGATGTAGGATGAATCAGATGTAATGGATGATTGTATTTGGATTTGATTAATCTACCATTTTCTATGATTTAACTGTCTATTGCTTTGTGGATTTGTGCTTGTGCTTGATGATAAATTATGTTTGTGTGAATCCATGAGGGTAGGGATTTACTATGAATTGGGGAATCATTAGGCCGTACACCGGGGCGCTCTGTAACAGGGGCAGACCTTGAACCGGGCGAGTTCCGAGGGGTTTCCTAATGCGTAGTTGAATTTCTATGAGGGATAGTTAGCGGTCATTCGTTATTGGGGAGAGATCCGTAAAAAGATATCCTGTGACAGGGGATAGGGTTCTTTTAGTACTCCGGGGCGCCTGAGTGACACGGGCAGACCTTGAACCGGGCTTCTAGAACCATTTCAAACCAATAACGAGTGACGTAAGAACACCAATGCATTATTTCGAGGATACCTGACGAGGTTGAATTGGATAAATTGGTTAACATCCCTACAATTGAACATTTATTGAGGAAAGGTAGAGGATCCAAGTCAATCAATCCATTCTCTGAGGAGTCTGAAATCCTAGGATCGT
>NW_027430099.1:0-4798 GCF_044706935.1 Curcuma longa | reverse complement strand
GGTGGTGGAAGGTATGCTTTCTCCAAGAAGAAACTAAAATGGCAGTCGGTGCCTAATCCCCTTCTTACACGGAAGCACAGAAATGGGCGGCGCATGATCGTCGAACTCTAGTGCAGAATGCCTCCAATGGCTTGATGGCGAACTCTCGTGCAGAATCTTACTCGCAATCAGGAGAAGAGGAGGAAAAACACGCACTCACCCGACTGGCTTCTCACGATCGAAAATCCTAAATCACGAAGGGGAGATTCACGATTTGTAATAGAAAAGATGGCAGTGCCAGGAAGGCAGATGTGGCACTCGAGTTTCAGCCCTGTTATGCAGTCGGCCATTGTCAACCAAGAGAAGAGCTGTCGAAGATGCACACAATCAAGAGAGGAGAAGCAACGCCGACAACAGATGCTCTACTTGAGCAAAGAGGGAGTGGAGAGGCGACGGCATTTAGTGTTTTTCTCTTATTTCTTCCACGCAGCCAGCGAAGTGTTTTAAACAGCTCCTCGCGATTCTTCCGCCGGCACACACAGGATGGTGGCCTCATCTCCGACAGACGCGCCCTGCGAGATTCCTTCTAGCCAACATCGAGGGTGTTGTGGGCATCACGGCTGAGAAGGGTGAATCGGAGAACAGAAATAAACTGAACTGGTTTGATTATTAGGGTTTACTATAGTGAATTAGTGCGGTTACTATAGCAGATCAGATCGAATACTATAATAAATCAGGTTCAATAACCAAATGACCTCTAATTTGACCTAAATCAATTTTGTTCATTTCATTTTCACAAGATGAAGCCCCTTAGTGCTTCCATTTTTGTCAAAATATCTTCTATTATGAACTAAATTAAGTTGGTTCAATTTGGTTCAAAATTGAATCATTTGGTTCAATAACCAAACCACCTCCAATTTGAACCAAACTAATTTTGTTTATTTTATCTTCATAAGACAAAGCCCATCATTTTACCTTTGTCTAGTCCAACTATATTTTATTTATCTCAATCTGAGAATCTAATTCAAAAACTCATTTTATGTCCTTCAAGAAACTTATAGTGCATGTGACCCAATAAGTTTTCGGTTATGTTGGTCGTCCGTAATTAACCATTAATTGTGGAACAATCATGTGTGGCACCTAGTAGTACATCATGATCCCCAATTGATCAAAAAATTAAGCGATTGATTCCAGAATATTTTTGAAACCCTTCAGCAGCTATAATGAAACATGTCTTGTTCATTTCACTATCGTATACCTGCTTGGTTCATGACATGATCTATATGTGTCAATCCCCACTAGGTTGACTGTTCACATCTAACCCAAACTTACTTTCTTATCCTATGAATTCAATTTACTTGTACATGTATCTAAGAATATTATACTCTTGACATGTGATGCTTTAGCCAAAGACTTTCAGTAACAATCTTAACAGGTGGTCGTATATGTCTCTTTTTACAAAGAGCGATGAATCCTCTATGGACTAATTAAACACCTTCGAGCACTTCGACTTATACCTAATCATCCCGGGTCTACACCTACTCAGAAATGCTTAAGATGTCAAAGTATAAGCCTCCATGACCAAGGTGACTTGAATACTGCAAGTTTAAGGAAACTCGCACTTAAACTGCATTGAGATCTTTATTGACATATGTATAGAACCATATGAAATCTCACGATAAGTCACTTCAATGAACTAGTTACCTTTAACTAGCATCCACGTTTAACTCTCAGCATCCAATGCCTCTAGCTACCAAGATTAGTTGTTTGGTAAATAAAGGAGTTTAAAACATGCTAGTCTTAACAGAATTAATGATGTTTGATGCGTACTCAGATTGTCGTTTTAAAATGAGCACGTCAACTTAATTAATACCAAAACCCCTAATTAAAATAGTATAAGGTAATTCAAGTCGTCTCCTAACAATTGTAGACGGTGTATGGTAATCTTAGAAGTTATTAAAATGGGGGATTTAGATTTTTAGTTGGAGGGAAGTTGTTGTTTTGAGTTCTAAATCTAAAGAACAAAAAGAACACTAAGCATTGTAAATAGAGTTACAAATATGAAAGTGTTGAGAATAAAGTGCATTAACAAAGTAAGGAAGTACATCAACAAAGTAAATAAATGCATTAATAAGTAAACAAAGAAAAACTAAGAACATTCAAGATTCAAAACTATAAGGAAAAATTAAACATGCATCTAATGTGCAGAATTGAATCTAAGCTAATAAATGGATAGTAAAATGACTCTCTCAATGTCCCTAGTTGGAGTTGGATGCAAAGCGGCAAAACTCCACGGAAGGATGCGGCGACGGATGAAACCCCCAACTCCGATGCAAATTTCGTGTGGTTAAAGCAGCAGATGAAATGATATAAAGGAACAAGGAACCCCCTTGACTCCCTGGTGGAAGGAAGATTGTCAGATTTGAAGACGAAAATCCCTTTGACTTCTTTTCGACGATGGTGATGGATGTAGATGATGATGACGGTGAAGGGAGAAGGGAAAGTGGCGGCTAGCCCCTAGGTCAGGTCCAAAGGGAAGAATACCCTAATCTTCATAAAATTTAGCTTTTATACCTCCAAAAACAGCCCTACAACATAGACGTGTCTCAAGGCACGGCCTGGAGAAGGAGTCATTCTGCAAAAGAGGCACGGTCGTGCCTTGTAGGCACGGCTTAGAGAAAGCACCCTTCTACAAAAGAGGCACGGCCTAGAGTAGGAGGCCTTCTATGGGAGAGACACGGCCATGCCTTTTAGCATGGTCTAGAGAAGGAATCCTTCTGTACACCCTGAAATAAAGTTGTAAAGCTAGATGTTATCTTCATTTTGATAGGTGGCATGACCCGTGGCTCCATCTGAGATAAAAGTTATGTCCATTTTACTTTTGGTCTATAAAATTGTCTAGATGAGGCATGACCATATTTGGACCCTAGAAAGGTGAGGCACGGCCTTGGCAAGGTGAGGCATGGCCGTGTCTTGTGAGGCATGGCCTAGAGAAGGAATCATTCTGCAAAAGAGGCATGGCCCAAAGTAAGAGGCATTCTGTGGAAGAGGCACGTCCCAGAGTAGGAGGCCTTCTGCGGGAGAGACACAGCCATGCCTTTTATCATATCCTAGAGAGGAAATCCTTCTGCACAGCCTGAAGCAAAGTTGTAGATATTGAAGTTATCTTCATTTTGATAGATGACATTCCATGTGGTTCAATCTGAGCTAAAGGTTATGCCCATTTTACTTTTGATCTACAGAACTGTCCAGATGAGGCATGACTATGTTTGGACGCTGAAAAGGTGAGGCACGACCTTAGCAAGGTGAGGCATGGCCGTGTCTTGTGAGGCACGGCCTGGAGAAGTGAGACACGGCCTTGGGAAGGTGAGACACGACCATGTCTTGTGAAACACGGCTTGGACTTGTGAGGCACAACCTGGACTTCAAAACTGGTCCGTATGACAAGGCATGACCTTGTTGAATCACTTCAAATGACCTTCAAACACATCAAAATGTGCTTCAACTTGATCCAACTTCATGGATCTTTAAGTATCCGATAGAAACACATTAAAAAACATTAGATTTAACTCCATATCTGTAGGAATAAGTAATATGATCCAAAATGAGTTCCTACTCGTAACATGTGTTAATACTTGATATTTTTGCTCCTCTCGTTGTGTAACTATTGAGCCCGTCTCGGGCAAGCAAAGAAAACAAATATCTCCCAAAGTAACTCATATCAATGCTTCAAAGAAAGTAAAAAGTAGTTACTTAGGCTTATCAAGTTTTCATAGATCAAGGCATAAGAGATCCAATTAATGTGCGTAGGGTATACATATGTTTCTTATGCTTTAATCGCACATCTTTCTGTACTTCATGCTATTTCTTACGTTCATTGCATCATTTATCTGTGCAATAGGCATGATTTTCTCCATTTTCTAGTTCAGAGGTTTGCTCGTGTGCTTATATATTTGTAGGACAGAAATGGAGCGAAAAAGGCAAGACGGAGAAGTAATTGAAGACAAGGCAAGATATGGCCGTGCCTCTCAGGCACGACCATGTCTCATTCCTCCAGGGACCGTGCCCCCCAGGGCACGACCGTGCTTTCCACTAGAGGATCAACTGCCAAGGGCCGTGCCAAACAAGCACGACCGTGCCTTCGCTCCAGCATCCAGCCAAAGCATGGCTATGCCATTTTTCCAGAGCCGCGGCTGCCCCTGGCCGTGCCCCACAGGCATGGCCGTGCCGATTTCCAAAACCCCGACTAGCCACGACCGTGCGTGTCTATTTTTCAGAGAAGCGACAGTACATGATCGTGCCTCCCAGGCATGGCCATGTGACGAGGACGTGCCTGCCGTGTGGAATAGGGTAATTAGCGGGGGCATATAAATACCCTCCTTAAGAGTCCTAAGAAAGGGGGAGACCATGGGAGAGACCTGAGGAGTGATTGAGAGCCACCGAAGCCGCATTAGGAGCAAGAATCGACGATCCATCCATCCGTCTAGGATTACTCGATCGCCTCCATCCACCGTCAACGAGGAGATTGCAAGGCGGAGAAGAAGACCTACCTTGATAAGTTTTATTTCCTTTTTCCTTCTTGGATTTTAGGATATAAAATGTATTATTTCAAATAATCTTTGTGTTGTAATTCCTCCGTTATGGAGTAGTCCTCTAGATTCTAGGATGTAGGAGGAATCGAGGTGTTATGGATGATTGAACTTGTGGATTTGTTGTTTACCATGTTCAATGATATATGTGTGCATATTGCTTTATAGACTTGTGCCTTGTGCTCGTTTGATAATGTGTCTATGAATGGTATTGAATCTATGAGGATAAG
>NW_027430098.1:0-1951 GCF_044706935.1 Curcuma longa | reverse complement strand
TTCCTTCATGGCCATCTTGTTGAAGATCGGAGATGGCTAGAGAGGGGGGGGGAGTGAATAGCCTCCTTTCGAAAATCGATTTTCTCCTACAAAAGTGTTAGTGCGCAGCGGAAAATAGCTAACAAAATGAAATCAAAGACACACAAGATATACGAGGTTCGGGGATAACTTGCCCCTACTCCTCGGCGTGTCCGTAAGGTGGACGATCCCTTGATCTTCGGTAGATCAAACCCCGGATGAATCCGGCTAAATGAATCTCCTTCTCGGTGGAGTGACCTCTCCACAACCAATCTCACAGATAGATGTGTTAAGCACAGAGATTATAGAAGGAAATAAAGATTGAGGCAAACAAATAAAACTTACAGCACAGCCTCAATCAAACAGTAAGAAACCTCAAGCAAAGCTTCCCGAGAGCAAGGCACCACTCCTTGCACCACCTCAGGCCGAGAGCTTCAAGGAAGAGCACTGATCGTGAGCAAGCAGAGAACACCACAAGCACAAGCACAAGCACACACAGCTGTTCGTTCGAGTTGTTAGTTCTCTCTTCTCCTTCCTCTCTTCCTTTTAGCCTCCTTCTTGTTCAACGTTCTCTGAGTCCACTGCACTGAGCCATGCTGAGCCATCTGAGCTTACCAGCTCCACGCTCCTCTCAGCACACTCACTGACCAACCTGATCATCCTCCTGTGCAGCTCAGAGCTCCGTTGTTGTCTTTTACCTGAAAACCAAAGCTCGACAAAACTGTGAAGATAGAAAGCAATCCCTTGACTCTTCCTGTTCTTCATCCAAATTCAAACTCCATCTGCAAAGATCAGAGAGATTAGCACAGCAATATCAGAAGCAACAGAAATCAGAGCAGAAACCTGAACACGATCAGAAATGCCTTAATCGATCAAACAATCGATTAAACGTCGTAATTCTCTCCTCTGTAAACCGTGTAATCGATCAAGCAGTCGATTACCCAAGCCCTTAATCGATCACCTGATCGATTAAGGTATGGTAATCGATCAGGTGATCGATTACCAGTCGCTAACCCGGTTTCTCATTAAACTTGTAATCGATCACCTGATCGATTACAGTTCACCATAATCGATTGCCCAATCGATTATGGTGTGTTCTGTGGAATGCTTTTCGATCATCAGATCGACTAACTTAACAGAATGGTCTGTAATCGATCACCAGATCGATTAATCATCTTACCCTTGGTTAATCGATTAACCAATCGATTAAACCAGAGTGAAATCAACACTCATGCAATCTGATCACTTGGTTAACTTGGGTCTCACCCGAGCCAACCGCATTGGATCATGTATTCAGAGAACAGACTCCCAAGCCTCCTCTGACAATGATCCGGTCCGAAGACAGGCTACCATGCCTTCTTCGACCATAGTCCGGTACAGAGAACGAGCTACCGAGCCCTCTCTGACCTAATCTGGAGAACGAGCTACCGAGCCCTCTCCCACTTCATCCGGTCCAGAGAACGAGCTACCGAGCCCTCTCTGACCTAGTCCGGAGAACGAGCTACCGAGCCCTCTCCGACTCCATCCGGTCCAGAGAACGAGCTACCGAGCCCTCTCTGACCTAGTCCGGAGAACGAGCTACCGAGCCCTCTCCGACTCCATCCGGTCCAGAGAACGAGCTACCGAGCCCTCTCTGACCTAGTCCGGAGAACGAGCTACCGAGCCCTCTCCGACTCCATCCGGTCCAGAGAACGAGCTACCGAGCCCTCTCTGACCTAGTCCGGAGAACGAGCTACCGAGCCTTCTCCGACTCCATCCGGTCCAGAGAACGAGCTACCGAGCCCTCTCTGACCTCAGAACGAGCTACCAAGCCCTCTCCGATCTCATCCGTCATTGATCAATCTGAATATATTGAACTTAATTCTTATCCAAATAAAATGAACTTAAATCTGTGTCAACATCAAAACAACAATCGGGACAAACTGCATCAACA
>NW_027430097.1:0-1927 GCF_044706935.1 Curcuma longa | reverse complement strand
GAGATTCTAGCCATACAAAGGAAATGTGCTCAAGTTGGGTCACTTCAAGCTTAGATTGCCCAATATGAACAATGTGACGCCATTGGTACGCTCAATTCAAGAAACAACCCGTACTCAAATTCTTACAATCCGGGTTGGAGGAATCACTCAAACTTCTCTTATCACAACAACCAAGGATCATCTTATCCATCTGCTCCTAAACAAAATGAAGAGATGTCAGACACCCAAAAAATTCTGAAGATGTTGGAGGAGCAAAGAACAGAGAGCCAACAAATATTCTCTCAACTTCAAGGTGACATGGTGAAGATCAACGAAAAATTAGATGACCATGATAAGAGGTTGAAGATGCAAGAAACGCAAATGGCACAGCTCAGTTCTTCTCTTTCATCGAGGCAAGTGGGTGCACTTCTAGGAAAGTCGGACTTCAATCCTATAGAGCACTGCAAAGCTATTGAGTTGAGGAGCGGACGGATCTTGAAGGGCAAGGAACCTCAAGGGACTGCTCCTTTGGAGGGTATTTCATGCACATCAGTCGTCGAGCAACCTCCTTCCTGTACACCGACTGTTGAAGATAAATTGGAGGAAGTTAAGACTGCTACGCCCGCTGAGGAACCATCAAAGAAGACTTTAGTGCGTAACATACCCTTCCCTCAAAGGCTCATGTACAAGTAGAAGGATGCTATGTTCGAGAAGTTAAACAACTGAGTCAAGGACATCACTTTGGATATTCCCCTTCTCGACGCTCTTGTCGAGATGCCTCAATTTGCCAAGTTCATCAAGGGGCTAATGTCCACCAAGAAGATAACCGAGGCTAAGCATACTATGGCTCTAACGGAGGAAGTTAGCGCAATAATTCTCAACAACAAACTTCCTCCCAAACTTAAGGATCCAGGAAGTTTTTACCATACCATGCAAGATAGGTATGATGACTATTGGTAGGGCATATATATGACTTAAGGGCCAGTGTCAGTATAATCCCCTATTCAACAAGTGAGAAATGTGGATACACGGATCTCAAACTCACCACCATAACCATCCAGCTAGCAGACCATTCTTGTAGATACCCGATAAGTATAGTGGAGGATGTACCGATAGAAATTGGAGGATTTACTGTTCCTACCGACTTTATTGTGCTTGACATAAAAGAAGATCCGTCTAATTCTGATTATTTTAGAGAGGTCGTTCTTAGCCACTGCAGGGGTAAAAATCGACGTAAAGAATCACAAGTTGTCCCTAGAAGTGGGAAACAAGAAAGTAGATTTCAACCTCTCGTTGGACTCCAAAGCTTATCTTCCAGAGAAGGAATGATGCTGCAGGTTGGATGATGTTCATCCGAAAAGAAGCTATTGTACCAATCCTCTTCTTTGCCAATGGAAGAACCCACACCGACCAGGGTAATAAGAAAGCCTTTTGAGAAAAAATAAAAATACAAAGTACCGGCCAGGGCCCTGTTACGAGACTTCAACAAATAATTCCTGTACATTAGTGAATAAGGGATCGAGCTAAAGACCTTAAATAAGCGCTTCTTGGGAAGCAACCCAAGGATTTTTATGTTTTATTTTTCTATATTTTAGATTATTTTTGCAAGATAGTAATAAACTTTTCTATTGTTTGTAGGAAATTTTGAAGCTACACATCAAATAAAGTGGGGTCGTGTCTAATAGACACAGCCGCGTCTCCTCCACAAAATAACATCAGGACGTGATCGTGCCTCGTGGCATGGCCATGCCTATGCCAGCGCTCAATAACCCTTGAGGTCATGTCTATTATACACGGTCGTGTTTCCTTCACAGCGCTGCGCCTTCTTGAGGTCGTGCCAATTGGGCACGACCGTGTCACCCCACCACAAATAACCTTAACGAGTCGTGCCACTTTGGCACGGGTGTGCTTCTTCCACAGATTCCCAACTTCAGCAGGTCGTGCCTCT
>NW_027430096.1:0-8179 GCF_044706935.1 Curcuma longa | reverse complement strand
ATTTCCTTCTCTTCATAGATGATTTTTTTTTTGAAAAACTTGAGTGTATTTCTTGAAGAAAAAATTGGAGGTCTTCAACGTATTCAAGAAATTTAAAGCTATTATGGAAAAGGAGAGCAGTCTTGAGATCAAAGCCATACGATTTGATCGAGGAGGAGAATTCACTTCAAACGAATTTCAAGAATTCTGTGAACTAAATGTAATACAATGACCTCTAATAGTTCTAAGATCCTCTCAACAAAATGGAGTGGTAGAAAGAAAAAATATAACCATCCTTGACATAGCAAGGAGCATGCTCAAAAGCAAGAGGGTGCTAAAGGAACTTTGGACAAAAACGATTGCATGTGCAGTATACATAGCCAACTGGTCACCAACAAAGAATGTGGGGCAAGACACTACAAGAAGCATAGAGCGGAGGAAGCCTAGGATCTCTCATCTAAAAGTTTTTGGGAGTATAGCCCATGTTTATGTGCTTAACAAATCAAGAAGCAAGTTAGATGATAAGAGCAAGAAGTTCATCTTTTTTGGCTACAACACCAACTCAAAAAGGTATAAGCTATACAATCCAGATATTGGAAAGACAATCATCAATCATGATGTCATATTTGATGAAGAAGAAGAATGGAATTGGGAATCTCAAAATGAAGACTACAACTTCTTCCCATACTTTGAAGAAGAAGATAAGGAGCAACAAAGAATGGAGCAAACAAGAGAGGAGCCTATTACTCCACCAATAACACCAACTTCAAGTACTCAAGGAAATTCATCTACATCAACTTCAAGTGAAAGAGTACAACACTTCAGGAGCTTATGAGATATTTATGAGGTAATTGAGAATCAAGATAATCTTACTCTATTTTGTCTCTTTGTTGATTGCGAGTTTATGAATTTCCAAGAAGCTATAAGGAGTAAAAAGTGGAAAGATGCAATAGATGAAGAAATCAAGGTGATTGAGAAGAATGACACATGGGAGATAACTTCACTTCCTGAAGGACATAAGGCAATTGGCATGAAGTGGGTGTACAAAACAAAGAAGAATGCCAAAGAAGAAGTTGAAAGATACAAAGAAATATTGGTGGCAAAAGGCTATAATAAAAAAGATGGCATTGACTTAATAAGGTTTTGCTCCCGTTGCTCGATTAGAAACTATCAGACTAATTACCTCTTCAGCAGCTCAAAATAAGTGGAAAATACATCAAATAGATATAAAATTTGCTTTCTTAAATGAAATTTTGAAAGAAAAAATCTATATTTAGCAACCACCAGGTTATGAAATCAAAGGATAAGAAGATAAAGTTCTAAAATTGAGAAAGCTCTCTACAGGCTAAAGCAAGTGTCAAGGGCATGAAATAGTCGGATAGACAAGTACTTGCAAGAGAAAGGCTTCATCAAATATCCTTATAAGCATGCACTTTACATTCAGAATAAGAATAAAGATATTCTAATCGTCTACTTAAATGTTGATGACTTAATCTTCATTGGAAGTAATCCAAGTATGTTTGGAGAATTCAAAGAAATAATAACTAAGGAGTTTGAAATAACTGATATTAGGTTCATGGCATATTACCTAGGCATCGAAGTAAATCAAAAAGAAGATGGAATCTTCATCTCACAAGAAGGTTATGCGAGAGAGATATTAAAGAAGTTCAAGATAGATAACAACAAGCCTATAAACACCCCAATAGAATGTGGAATCAAGCTATCAGAGCATGATGAAGGAGAAAGAGTTGATCCAATATTTTTCAAGAGCTTGGTCGAAAGCTTATGATACTTAACATGCACAAGGTTTGATATTCTAATGTTGTTGGACTTTTTAGCAGCTATATGGAGGCTCCAACTACCACCCATTTTAAGATCGCTAAGAAAATTTTATGGTATATCAAAGGTACGATAGATTTTGGCTTGCTTTATTCATCATCTAACAACTTTAAGCTTGAACGATATAGCGATAGTGATTGGAGTGGAGATATGGATGATATAGAAAGTACTACCGAATTTGTATTCTTTATGGGAGATATAACGTTCACTTGGATGTCAAAGAAACAACCTATTGTCACACTTTCTACTTGTGAAGCGGAGTACATGGCTGCGACTTCATGTGTTTGTCATACTATTTGACTCAGAAATTTATTAAAGGAGCTAAATTTACCACAAGAAGAGCCAACCAAGATTCGAGTTGACAACAAGTCTGCAATAGCACTAGCAAAGAATCCAATCTTCCGTGATAGAAGTAAGCATATCGATATGTGTTATCACTATATTAGAGAGTGCATCATAAGAAAAAAGTGTAAGTGGAATACACAAAATCTCAAGATCAAGTTGCTGATATCTTTACCAAGCCACTCAAATTTGAAGATTTTATCAAAATGCGAAGTTTGCTTGGAGTCACAAAATCAAGTTTAAAAGGAGGTGTTGAAAATTAAATTTGATTTCGTGATATTTGAATAATATAGCATGTGGAATTAGTAGGTTGATGAGATGGTGAGTAGTGGTATAGTGGTGGTCATGTGGTATTAATGGAGGTAGAGGGATAAAATAGTAAAGTTAGTGGTTTTACATAAGTTATGTTATTAACCTATAAATATGTTAATTGTCTATGAAAAAGTAAATTGAATTTGGAGTTTAAATGTTTCTTTGTTTTTCCTCTTCTATATAAGTGTAATCTTTTTTTCACAAACCTCTTATTTTCAACAAGTAGAAATGTAACAATATCTATTTAGCATAAATCTGAGTCATCTATAATTGTCAAAAACTTTTAGACTCTTAGAGAGTGATTGATTCATGAGACTAATATGGATGTTATCCACGAAAGCTTATCATGGTGTGGATAAACTCATCTTAATTTCTCTTTTACTAGTTAACTCTTTCATTCTTCATTACTGTTTCATTACTTGTCTTTTACAATACTATCATAATTTAAATATCAAAGAGGGTTGGTCTGACAACTCTACATCTTCTAGTATATACTTCCTCATATGTAGAATGACGACCTTCACCCGTTTTGACGCCTCCACTAACGTTCACCCAGCCAACAGACTTTTGAAAAAAAAAATAAATATCCGTTTTTTATACATATTAAAGTAGGATGAGTATTTATTCAGTAAATTTAGAAAATGTATTTTAGTAAAAATTTGAAATAATCAACGAGAGGTTTATGGTATGCACGGTGGAAGTGAATAAAAACGAACCTGGCCCACGCCAGCTGGCAAACGGTAGTTGCTACTATATTCCCGTTACTTTTTTTTTGTACTGTTCTCGGGCCGAATTAATGATCGCGGCGAATACTACAACATGGTGGTTGTGCTGTGGGCATGGATTCATGCGTCGTCCTGCGCGATCATATTCATGGCTCGACGATCATTCGCTCGACCATGCGCTATCATTTTGTCGTCGGAGCTTCACGGCAGTCAGGTCAGGTGCGTGCAACTGCACCGAGTCAAGTGTGCGTCCGCTCACTGCGCTGGTGCTGATTGCCACCGCTTCCAATTTGCCATCTACACCCAGTTCTCGGCATTCGGCCCGTCCGTCCCATGTGGCCAGCCGCAGCACGTGCCTCTCTTCTCGTCGCCATGCTCTGCTCTCTCATTTCAAACACACTGACAAACTAAAGCCAATCAAAGGGTTACCGGAAAGTCATTTAGGGCCTCACGTATATTGCCAAGTGCAGCCGATCCAACCGACCAGTGTCATCTTCTGGATATTCGCTGGCATGCTCCTCGTCCATCCTATTCGTGGGGGCCACCACGCTCCACCGTGATAGATCTGATGGATCCAGCACACACACAGGGCCCGACGCCGGCCGTCTCCATTATCTGGTACCAGTTTCAGTCCTCCTCACAACTACTCGCTGCCATTCTCAGTCCTCGCCCCAAGTTACCAATGCGGATTCGCTGAGCGCGTGAGAAATTCGCTGCGTCGAGCTTGGTGTAGCACGATTATTCACCTTTCTTTTCCCATCAGTCGAAGGCATTCTAGCAATTTCTCTAAGCTATATAGCGTCAGCAGAGAAGGATGGCGTGGGCATTGACGTTGCTGGCGGTGTGGGTGTCAGCAGTGGCCTCTCCCTGCTTCGCCGGAGATCCCTACGCCTACTTCGACTGGGATGTCTCCTTCATCACTGCCGCTCCTCTCGGGGTCAAGCAGCAGGTACCTCTTTCCATCCTTCTCCTTCCTTGCTAATCCAAATGATAATTCTGTTTTTCACCAACTGTTTTGGCTCTTCTCTTTAGTTTGACTAAAAAGAAAAGGTAGAAATTGTGCTAATTTGGTGGTCTTCGCCGGTTGTTGTCAGGTGATTGGGATCAACGGTCGATTCCCCGGCCCCATTGTCAATGTCACCACGAATTGGAATGTAGTCGTTAATATTCTGAATGATCTGGATGAGCCGCTGCTGATTACATGGTAGAGTCTCTCATTCCACTAGTTATCTTGTTGGTCTTGGATCCTATTGTTTGGAAAGAGCATTAATTGTTTGGTTGAAGGAACGGCATCCAGCACCGGAAGAATTCATGGCAAGATGGAGTGCTGGGCACCAACTGCCCCATTCCGTCGGGATGGAATTGGACGTATGAGTTCCAGGTGAAGGACCAGATCGGTAGCTACTTCTACTTCCCCTCCACGGGCTTCCAGAGAGCGGCCGGCGGCTACGGGGGAATCACTGTCAACAACCGCGACGTGATCGCGGTGCCATTCGATAAGCCAGACGGGGACATCACCCTGTTCATTGGGGATTGGTACAACAGGGACTACAAGGTACGCCAACTTTTTTGACTCACAAAACCTTGCTTGATCTAGTTCTTATGTGGAGTTTTCTCGCGATGTAGGATCTCAGGAAGGCGCTTGAGAATGGGAAGGAACTCGGAATGCCAGACGGCGTGCTGATGAACGGCAAGGGACCATTTCGGTACAATAGGACTCTCGTTCCTGCTGGGATTGCCTACGAAACGATTCATGTTCATCCAGGTTAAAGAACTACATACCATATTATTTATTAATCTCAGCACTAATCCCAACATCATACAAGTAATCTACTAGAAAAGAGACCATCCTTTTGACGAGATTCTGGAATTCCAAATCTCTTGGTCTAGGAATTTTTCATCACCACGTTTTCTTCATTAGGAATGCAAACACCAGTGTTGTTCGAAACAGTGTGAATGTGCAGAAAAACAATGACAAAAGCAGTTTCATCTTCTTTTCCATAAATAGAATGTCTCCGTAATTTCAAGATGGTTTTTGAAATGTATCTATTTGCCAGAATCTAGTTTCAAATGACTATTAGTCTTGAATTTGGAAACAGCTTTTGAAGAAATAGACAACAAAAAATTCAGTTCCAGTGTTAAAATAGGATATCAAGCAGCTATATTTTAGCTTTTGGATTTAGTTTAGCAAAACATCCTAGAGAACAATTAAAGTTGGGTTTCAATCAACACAATTAAAGTTAAGATTTTTTATTTTATTTTTTGGCAAAGGATGCACTTTCTCTCAACATTGTTTCTCCAAACACCTAACACACCCTTAATGCTATGAACCTTAATCTTTTGAACAAATAAGGAAAATTCTTTACATGATTGTATTGTTTGAAAGGAAAAAAGAAAAAAAAATGCTATGGGTTGTTGAAATTCTGAATTTCTAATGAAGTTAGTTCAGTAGTTCCTTGATACATCATATTGATTACTAATGGATGGCTAGATTTGAATTTGGAACAGGCAAAAAGTACCGTTTTCGAGTGCACAATGTTGGCATCTCGACCAGCTTAAATTTCAGAATCCAAAACCACAACTTGCAATTAGTGGAGACAGAGGGTTCATACGCTTCTCAGCAAAACTATACCAACTTAGATGTACATGTAGGGCAGTCCTACTCTTTCTTGGTCACAATGGATCAGAATGCAAGCAGCGACTATTACATTGTGGCAAGTGCAAGGTTCGTGAACCAGTCGCATTGGGCTAGAGTCACGGGTGTCGCCATTCTCCATTACTCCAACTCCAAAGGCCAAGCGTCTGGTCCTCTACCTGATCCTCCAAATGATGTCTATGACAAGACTTTCTCAATGAATCAAGCAAGATCCATCAGGTAATCTTCTGTAATATCTAGCGCTTTGGCTTTTCTAAACAACTCAGAATGTTGGGTGTATATATCAGGTGGAACCTGAGTGCTGGTGCTGCACGCCCAAATCCTCAAGGATCTTTCAGATATGGTTCGATCAATGTGTCTCAGGTTTATGTGTTGCAGAATAAACCACCTGTAGTAATCAATGGAAAACATAGAGCTACACTCAATGGAATCTCATTTTCTCCCCCTGAGACACCATTAAGGCTCGCCGATGAGTATAAGCTTAAGGGTATTTACACGCTTGATTTTCCCACAAGGCCTCTCAAAGGAGCACCTAAAGTTGGAAGGTCTGTAATCAATGGAACTTATCGAGGGTTCATGGAGATCATATTTCAGAACAATCATACTAAAGTCCAAACCTTTCACATGGATGGATATTCATTCTTTGTTGTAGGGTAAGCAAAAGATGTACACTTTCAGTTCCTTATAGTGTAGTTAAATGTTTCAGCATTTCATTTTCTCTTAAATATTGATGCCATGAGTTCATTGTGGCAGGATGGACTATGGTGAGTGGACAGAGAATAGTAGAGGGACATACAACAAAGGGGATGGAGTTGCCCGTTGCTCAACCCAGGTGTTTTTCGTAGAATTTCATCTAGCCAAAATGCTAATTTATGCAAAATTTCATATCTATTTATACTGCAACCTTGCAAGCAACTCTTGCTGGGATCATTATCACTGTAATATCACTTGTAGTATCTACCTGAAAATAATTGATGTCCTAGAATTCAAGTTACCCTCTATTAGAACTAGAACGCTAATGCCTAAACTTATCTGAAACTTATTTGAATTCTGTGAAGAGGTGATGATATATAAATGTCACCAAGGTCACATAACATGCAAGAATTGTCTTATATCCTGTAGCTTTTTCTTCTCTGGAGTAGAAACTTGGAAGTCATGTCAGAAATAAATATGAAACTTGGAAGCAGAAATCATGTCAGAAATAGATACGAAAAGCTTTCTTTCTTTTCTGTATGCTATTCAGAATCAAAAATCTTTGGTAAGCTTTGTTGATCCATTGGGCAGGTTTTCCCTGGAGCATGGACTGCAATCTTAGTTTCTCTAGACAACGTTGGAATCTGGAATTTGCGTGCTCAAAATCTAGATACCTGGTATCTTGGCCAGGAAGTGTACATCAGAGTGGTAAACCCAGAAGATACTAACAAAACTGAGTTGCCCCGTCCAGACAATGCTCTCTACTGTGGTCGCCTCCAAAAGTTTCAAAAGTATGCCTTCTCGTTATTTCTTACCTTCTTCATATTCCTTCAAATTCTCATTTTTTTTAAAGATTCGTTTTTAACCTCTTTTCAGTGAGCAGACTCCTCACCACCGAATTACTTCATATGCTACAGTTTCTTGTCAGGCATTTGAGTTACTCATGTTTATGATGATGATGCTCCTGGTTTCAGTTGCTACATTGCCATAAGAACTTGGAGAACAACTTATTTTATATGCAGTATTGTTTCGGGTACCAGACTATCCTTAGGGGTTCATAGTGACTGTTAATTTTTTGTTCCTGCTTTGTACCCATTTGTTTCAGTTTGGGTTGTGGGAGAACAAACCATTCTTTGTCTAAATATATGTGTGGTTTGTTAGACATTTTCGCTTGGAATCTTTTAACTGTAGTGTCGTTTATGATACTATTATGACTGAGCTAATAGAAGCACTAGAATGGAGGATGCATGTGATTGCTAGCAAAATCAGGGTTTTATAGTATCAATCTAAGTTCAAGTTGTTGTTAACTTTGGATCTTGGAGTTATGCCAGGCCTCGGTTCGAATCGGACACTGTTGGACTTAATTTGTATTAATTCATGCGTTTACTGGGTGCTTCAACCTTATGCTCATTTGATCCATAAAATCAAATAGACAAACAATGGAATAGTTATTCGTAGGGTATGAAATAGACAATAGATATAATAGAAGTATTCAAGTATTTAGTTGATAGAATGCAATAGATATGGATATAATAAAAGAATGATTTATGGAATAATTTTCACAATAAAAATTATTTTACATAAATGTTTTATTTGATTTGTATAACCCACAAAGACCCTACGAGTGGTTCCC
>NW_027430095.1:0-9330 GCF_044706935.1 Curcuma longa | reverse complement strand
CAGCAAAGGTGAGCTTGAAGGGATAGGAGGCGAATTATTATTATATGAGGTAAAAGGCGGAAATACCCCTTAGTATAAATAGGATAAGTTAAAGAAAGGGGTTATTTTCTCTAACCTAATCCCTCTCCTCCACTTGCCGCCGCCCTCTCCTGGACGAAAATACCAAGGAAGCTAGATTTTTAGTGGTAGTCGGCCACGGGATAGGGAGATCCGAGAGATTTCGGTAGATTCGGACTCACCCAAGTGAGGAGAACGCGAAGATATCTTCCGTTTTGAGAGATACCGAGTTTAACGCAACCCTTAGAAGAGTTTCTTGGTTGTAAGTAAGAAGAAACCAAGGTAAGTACTGCTCACCTGCAGTAAGAGTAGTTTCGAAATAGATTTCTCGATTTTAGAATTTATTTTGCATGTTTCTTGTGTTTAAGATGTAGTAGAAATCTCTATTTCAAGTATAAGCATGAAATTTCAGTTTTAAGCAATGAAATTATGTCATATGATCAAAAGCATGTTTTTTTCATTATATGATCATGTTGTCAAAGTATAAGCAAGATACAAGGCCAAGGCCTTCCAAGAACCTCTAATTCAAGAATGTAGAGGTTTAGGCATGCTAAGTGTTTGAGAAAATTCCTAAGACAATTTCAAAGATTGAAAAGCCCTAAAAGCTAGGTGTCACGATAGGGCTTCAAATTAGAATTTATAGATTTTATCGAAAACCCGCGATAAATACCGAAAAAGCAAGTATAGGGGCCTCGAGTCGTGTTTTTCCAAGGACTAGTAGAAAATTGCCTAAATTGAGCTTATTGTGTGTCGTTTTTTGGGTTTTCTAATAAAAATGGGGGTTTGGTGATTTTGGAATATAATGTAATTAAAATGCAATGAAATGCAATTTAAATCAAGCTTTCTCCTAATCTAGCTTAACAACAACCCTAAATGCAGTAATCTAAAACCTATAAGAAATCCCTAACGGTTTAAACCCTAAACCTAAACCTAAATGTAATTTAAATGGATTCCTGTTTAAAGGGTGCAAGCAATGAATGAAACACTACAATAACCGAACTATTTAACTAACCTAAAAGGGAAATCAAGATGCTTAAACATGGTTATCTAGCTTCTGAAATTCAAAGGGGAATTTGGCACGGAATGTAGAATTGGCACGCTACAGTAGTTTATCAGATGCTATTTCAGTTTATCAGTTTGAATCAAATGCAAAACCAAATCGAGCAAATCTTAAAGCCAATCTAAATTCAAACCAAAAGACTACATTCAACCACATATCCAAATTAACAAGGTTTCAAGAAGTGAAGTTCAGAAAAAACACGGCTGCAGAAACTGAAATTGCAGAAATGGAAATCAGTAACATCCTCCTTCCCTTCTTCCTTCGATTCTCCTCAGCTGGGTGTCAACCAGCTTCACTGAGCAATTTGGAATCTTCCCGTCGTTCTCTTGAGTGTGTTGCTCGCTTCCAGCTCCTCGAAACGCCCGGAGAAACCCTCTCCGAACGAAAATCAGACGCTACAGTGAGTTTTCAGATGGCAAACCGGATTCCTTGCTTCCTCTCTTCTCCGATGATGCTTCTGTTGATACAACGAAACTCCGCACTCCTAGGAGAACCCCTCCACGAAACGCGAGCTCCGGTTGCGCAGCAGAACGCCGGAAAATTCAAAAACAGGGTGAACAGCGGCGGCAAAACCCTCGCCGTCGCGCGCCGTCCGGTCGCCGGATTATACCCAATCGGCCGGCGTTGGACTCTTCATTGATCAAGGATCACAATGGGATAGGTTTGGGAGGACGGGGCTGGCCGTGCGCGTACGTCGGTGAACAGTGGATGCTTTCTCGCGCGGTTTCGGGACGAAGATGAACAGTGGCGCAGCCACTGTTCATCGGGTAAGTTTTTCCCTTTTATACCTTTGATTAATTAGATGATCTGAGCCGTCCAATCTCTGAATCCAACGGTGACTTTGATCTGAGCTCTAGGGCAGTCTAGGGTTCTTGAAAAATTCCAAAATTTTTATCGGGCTCGATCTGAGTCATGTCCTCCATGTTGGCTTGATCAATTTGGCGAATTTGACTCGATTTGACCGCGGTTGAGCTCGAGTTGGGTCCGATTTAGCCCTAAAATCAATTAAAACCAAATTAATGCCAAAATTCACCATTAAATCACAAAAATTATATCAAGCCTTAAATTATGCAATATAGGACAAATATGAATGAATCGATTCATTTTATAATATATTTTCATGTAAAAGCCCAAAAATAAATCGATTAAAAATTAATAAAACCCTAAGTTATCAAAACTCAAGGTTGATCTTCATGCTATTAGAACTCAATTATGTTTTATTACGCTCTAGCGTGTGGTTATGCAAGTATGGATTAGTGAGTAGAATGAATACATGCATGTGGTTCCATGTTTTAGATCTTAAAGATTTTGTTAGAATTCTTATTTCATAAGTATCATAGTCAACATTAAGTCTTAGAGATAGAGATAAATGCCTTGATTCACTTGCACGATATGTTAGTCAAGATGCTACACATGTTTAGTATAGATAATACTGAGCATGTTAGAGAAGATCTTGTTCAAGTTAGAAAAGATTTTATTCATTGCTAAATAGAGTAGCAATGCAAGTAATCAAGTAAGTAAAGTATAGTAAGTAACCCTGCTTTTAGAGAGAGACAGAAGGGCGGTCGTTAAAGATAATGTCCCCTTGAGAAGCTCATAAGAATTATCATTTAAACCCTGCAGGTGGACTTAGTTCTGCATGATAATAAGGTTGAGTGGTACTACTCTTGGATTTAGAAGTTAATTAATTGAGTTGTCAGTAATTCAATTAATTGATGGGCATACGATATCTTAAACATAGGGAGATTAATGCACTCATAATAAGAAGGAGCCCATATTATAATATGAGATTGGTACACTAGTTCAATAATAACCCTTTAGTGGTATGGGTTATTATTGATGGACTTGAATTGGGTGTTCAGGGAGAACACAGGAAGCCCAAGCCCATCAGGAGACCAAAATCAATTCCTCCTTTAGGTCCCTATTATAGCCTCTAGATAAAGCCTCGTATCCACCTGAGAGAATTCTGTAAGAATTTTAATTAGAAAATTCTATTAAAAATTTCTGAAATTCTTTTAAGAATTTTTGAAATTCTATTAAGAATTTTTCTATGAAAAATTCTGTTAAGAATTTCCATTATGAAATTCTGTTAGGAATTCTATTTCTTCTAAATCGTAAATAAAATTTTGATATAATTTTTTCATATAAATTTTGTTAAGAAAATAACAAAACTTAATAAAGAAATTTTGTTAAAAATTAACAAAATTTTATTAAGAGATTTTGTTAAGATAAGAAGAAAATTAAGATAAGAGAATTTATTAAGAAAACTGACAAATCTTATCCACAGATTTTGTTAGATTTGTTCTAACTAAATCTTATTAAGATATGTTAGTTATTTTCTTTCTAAATTTTCTTAGATGGCTAAGCTATATAAAGAGGGGATAGGGAGAGGCAAAAAGATCAATCTTTCCCCCTCCTGTGCTAGGGCCGACCACACACAACTCTTCTCCTCCCCCTTGTGTTAAGGTCGGCACTCACAATCTTCCTCCCCTTCTTGTGCTAGGGCCGGCACCCAAGCACACAATTCCTCTCCCTCTTTTCTCCAGGGCCAACGCTCTAAGTGGTGCTTCTCCTTCCTTGAGCAAGGGCCGGCGGCACATAGAGTTTTTCTCTCCTTGGCTCCTCTACAATCTAGGGGCAGCACCTCCTCTTGTATTCTCCTTGGTTCTCTATTAGGGCCAGTGCCCAAAGAAGGAAGACGAGAAGAGAAAGGTGGCAGTTTGGAGAGGAAAGGAAGAAGAGAAGAAGAGGAAGAAGAGGAAGAAGAAGAGAGCATTTCCTTGGTTCTCTATTCTAGCCATCGGATTGGAAGATTGGAAGAAAGGAATTGGGTGGATTCATCTTGGAAGATCATTGCCCACACAACGTCCAAGAAGAGGAGAGAAATACAACAGAAGATTAAGAGGTCTTCAGGTATGTACAATCATCTACACAACTTACAAAGAAGAAAGGTACAACTACTTCATTTTGCTGCATAGTTGTTTTTGTTTTTCTTTGTATGGATCCTAAATACCAAACACAAGAGCCCAATGATCTTAATGCATCGATCAAGCACCTAGTTGATCGAATATTAGAGCTACTTGATAAGATTTCATTTCTAGAAAATTTTTGTCCGGTAAGAATTCAACGGAATGGAATTCCAAGGCTCTCTTCAATGGTATCAGAGTATTGGTTAGGGCTTTGTGTGTTTGGTTTCAGTTAATTTATGCACTTTCATACATAAATTTAGGCAGGATAATAGTAGGAATTGCAAATAGATTAACTCTGTGATTGCAGGATTCCTAAGTTCAACTATTATGGCCTAATATGTGTTATGTATGATTGTGATGTACATGAATGTATTGTATGATTGGATTCCTCCGGCATGTCAAGTAATAATTTTAATTTACTATTCGATCTAGATATATGTAAACTCCTTCATAGAGTATAGGATCGATAAATGTAAATTATTTTATTTACTGTTCGATCTAGATTACATATAAACTCCACTACAAGAAAAATGGTTTTTAACAACACTCAAAAGACATCGGTTTTATGCCAAAACCGATGTCTTTTACTTTTTAACAACGGTTTTAACAAAAAACCGATGTCTTTGAGAGGTTGATTGGAGCCTACGACAACGGTTTTTGGAGGCTACAACAACGGTTTAAAAACCGCTGTCTATGTCCGCTATTTTGGGACTACAACAACGATTTTTGAAGACTACGACAATGATTTAAAAATCGTTGTCTATGTGCGCTTTTAACAACAGTTTTAGAAGCTATAACAACGATTTAAAACCGTTGTATATTCTACAAAGTTGCTTCTTTAGATGTTAATATGCAAAAATCCTAAGTCGGCACTGTGTAACCCTTATTAGCGATTTCCTTCGCTGGTTCCTCACTCGCACGAACGCCGCTAGCTCTCCTCTTCTCTTCTTCCTCAAGTCCGCGCGTTTCCTTCCCTCACGAATCGAGGAAGCACCGTTCCCTCTTCTCTTCCCAAAACCCCTAAACCCGACGTTTGTGCCTTTCTACCGTTCCATCCCTTTTCTTCTCTCCTCTTCCACGACGCCACCTCGCTGTGCTGAACCCTCGCCGCCGCCGCCGCCGCCGCTCTCCCTGATTCGGCCTCCTATTTTATGGCTTATGCCTCCTCGGACGACAGAAATATCGTCTCGCTGAGTTCGAATCCCTCGCCGATCGCCCATCTCATTGACCCCCGAACCCTAATCCTTCCGCTGCCAGCGCATCCGCTGGTGGGATACTTGCTCGCCCTCGTTCCTTCGTTGCGAGCTGCCCCTGACGAGGACATCTTTCCTCGCAAGCCGGCCTTGGTCCCCGTGAATCCCAAGGTCGTCCCTCCTCCTATGGTCCTGCGCTTGAATCCTGCGTTCTTGGCGCAGATGGATGAGAAAAGAACGGCATCGCTTCTGAAGGTCCATATTAATTTATTTATATTTTCCTTTTTTTGGCTCGCTCTTTTTTTTTCACCTTAGAGTTTGCCCTGATTTCAAAGATTGTATTCTAAGGAGTTTATTGTTGGTTCTTTTTCTTGTAGTTTATGGGAGATGAGAATCTGTATCTGTCCCCAGAGGAGGAAGTGAACAGGAAAAATGTGATTAATCAGTCTGTGTAGATGAAAATTAGATATTTAAAATGGGGATTAGTTGTGGCCAAGTCTGTTGTGCAAGTTGATAAATTTGAAGTTGTTTGCTTGCTTGTTCTTTTTCTTGTCTTTTTCTTTTGGTCGTTGGATATGCCTTTGCTCCTTGCTATATATCTCCAACAGTTAGTTTCAGATTAAGGGATCCAATTTCCAACTATTGTTTTCTCCTTTTTTCTCTAGAAATAGTATTTCCCATTATCTAATAATGAAAATATTGGGTTGTTTCTTTTCTATGTTGTTACAAAGTAAGTTTGTTCTTCAGTTTTAGAATTATTTTGTTTTCTGTATATGAAGTGCATATCAGGCTATGAAAATAATTGGTTCTTTTTAGATCTAAAAAAATTGTTTCTTTTAATCAATGTCCCTCCTGTCTTAAAAAATACTTGGTTATGTAACCGATGAAATGCTGATTAATTTTTTTCCACAATCTGCTGACCCATTGCTTCAGTGATGTAACACTTGAATTTCCAAGCACCTTGCAAATGTCTAGAGGCGGGGTATTAGTTTAACTTGAGCATGGTTAGTTATTTATTTTTAAAATGCAGTTGAATTGATATGATCATGAAATTTCATATTTTGGCAGATGCAATGGGATTAGGGAAGACCATAATGACAATAGCTCTTCTTCTTGCTCATTATGGTAAGGGAGGCTCATGCTCTTCCACCAGAAGCCAAGAGTCACTTGATGCAAACAAAGTGAACAATATACACGAACAATCTCAAAATGCTACAAGCAAGTTATCTACCATCGCTGGTTTCAGAAAGTTATTTCAATCCAAGGCTTCAATTGTAGGGGCTGGCAATTTAATTGTATGCCCTATGACTCTATTAAGCCAGTGGAAGGTAAATCTTTCTAGTATTTTTGAATATTGTATAAGCACATGCCACTATACTACTTTCTATTGTCAGTTGCAAAATGTTCATTTTGTGTAATGACAGGCTGAATTTGAAACCCACACTAAGCCTGGATCTCTTAATGTCTATGTTCATTATGGGCAAAGCACAAAATGATGTTGTTCTAACTACCTATGGTGTTCTGGCATCAGAATTTTCAACTGAAGTAATATCCTATTTTCTTGAATATTTATTTTATGATGGCATGTTTTGTAGATGTGCATTTTCTGATGATTGATTCATCTCCTTGTAGAGTACTGAAGAAAATGGTGTACTTTACTTGCTTAATTGGTTCAGGGTTGTGCTTGACGAAGCTCACATGATAAAATCTTCTAAGAGCCAGGTCTCTATGGCTGCTGCTTCTCTAACTGCAGATAGGAGGTGGTGTCTCACTGGCACACCCATTCAGGTGGATAATATCAAGATAAATGTGATTTATTAATTATGGCTTGTAGATTTAAGCTGCAACACCTTACATATTTATTCCTCTCATTATAAGTGCTTCAAAATTACTTTTAGTGTGCTTTGCGGTTTTATTGGAGTTAGAGATAATTAAGTTAGATAGATAACAGTTTCTTCACGTTTAAATTTTCAGTGACAACTTAGCTTCAGCTCTTTATTAGAATATTCACACTTAAGTTTTATAGCTCAGATTGTGTAGCACAGCAAAATAATTCAAAGACAGATTCCAGTCTCTTCACTTTTTATTTTTTGAAGTCAACTTCACCTCTTTCTTGTCATGTTTACATTGAAGTTCAGTGCCTCAGGTTTTGTGGTACCTGAAAGATACATTTATTGTTAAATTTAGTTAATTATTTTTATGTTAACTTAGATTTTCAGTAAGTTTTTGACAAATGATTTGAGTTCTTCGTTCATGCAAATACTCATTATATAGTTTCATTGTCAGTGTAATAATCTCTAACAGTTTATATTTGTTGTCACCCTAAAACAGTATGCTAGTTGAAGATACTTATGCATTTGAATCTTGTTTCAAATGTTCTGTTTCTGTGAAAGTAGGTCATCTTTCATCTAAATTTTTATTTTGTTAATTTTACTTATTTTTATATATTTGATGGCATAAAAGACTTAGGCTTTGTGTAAGTTTTTATTTTTTGGTCTACTTGATTAAGATATTAGATTGTGGAATTTAACTCCTGCATTGAAGCTGGAATTAGTATCATTTTACTCAATCCCAAGCATAATGTTTGCATTACTAGCTTAGTTTCTTAGATTCTACTTTAACTCAGTTGCTTCATCTCCACTTAAATTCTTTTGAATCATTCCTTTTTGTATTTGTTTAATCTTTGTTTTTCTTAACCTGCCTATATCATTTACTTGACACACTCAATTGTTTGAATATTCTCTTTCAGATGGGCTTGTCGTCAAGTGAAACTGCTTCACTTGTTAAAGGTCCTGATGCAATTTACAGGTAGATGTTGTTACCTTAACCTCAAAGTAGTTATGATCCTGATATGGTACCAGTGAATAATCTTAGTTTCGTTTCTTTGAAGGCTACTTCGAAAGAGCAAGAATGAAGTTGTGCCAGAGAACAAGGATGATGGTGATTCAGATGAGGACGAAGAGGATGATGATGAACAAGATGGCGAAGACCAGGAAGAGGACGATGGGGCTGAAGGTGATCCTTCTGGGGATGAAAACGCTGAGGGAATGTGTAATATGTTGCAAGAATAATATTTGTGTTAGTTACTTTTGGTTATTTGTAAATATTGAGGTGATTAAATATATCGGTGCTTTTCTATTTGTGATTTGTTGGGTGAATTTATAATATTTTTGTACTCTTGCTCGATCATAATTTACAAACAACATAAAAAAATAAGTGTTATTACAACAGTTTTAGATTTAATGACATCGGTTTTACACCGTTGCAGAACCGATGTCGTTGAGTGATATTACATCGGTCGAAAACCGTTGCTAAAATTGATATTAAACAGATATTACATCAGTTTTTCACCGTTGCAGAACCGATATCTTTGAGTGATACTACATCGGTACTACACCGGTTACAAATCGATGTTGTTAATTGATACTACATCGGTTACAAACCGATGTCTAAAATGTCAGACCTTTTACATCGCCTTCATAGACATCGGTCGATTTTCTCATAGACATCGGTGGAAAATCGATGTCTATGACTGTTTTTCTTGTAGTGTTTAACTAAGGAAAAAATAATTTAAATTACTTTAGGATCATTCGGGGGATTACCTAGGCATATTCGATAGGAAAAAGTAAGAAATTGACGACCTAAAATAATTCGTCACGCGCGGGAAGGAGTTTTTAGAGGTTAGAAGAAGATTTTGGGCGGCTTGAAAACCTAGGGCTCAATTTACTATATAGATAGAATCGGGGCGCTTCAATTTCACGTGATGCGGGGGCGCCTAGAAACTTCTAGGTGCCTAGATTCTAAAAATCGAGAGCACCTGCGCGATACCATGGGTAGTGTTTGGGGAAAGAGATTCGGGGTGCCTGGATTTATATTCAAGCGCCCGGATCATGTTGGGGTCGAGCTTTTAAATTGGGTTAAGTTAGTTTAAAGTTTAATTAAAGATAAGTTAGTTGATTAAAGCTTTAAATAAGGTTAAGTTAATTAATTAATATTTAAATAATGTTAAGTTTAAATTAATTTGTTAAGTTTAAATTAATTTGTTTAAGTT
>NW_027430094.1:0-2457 GCF_044706935.1 Curcuma longa | reverse complement strand
CACGACACTATGGTCTAATCGTGGTGGAGAGTTCCTCTTAGGAAAGTGTTGGTGCAAGATGTACTAAGATCTTGCCTAGAGTTTCGATGTTTGACAATACACCTAAGTCTGGTCAGTTTGACCAAGGGGTGACCCAAACAGGACCTGATGTTTGGGTGTGTGGAAGTGAGCAAGAAGGTCTGGTCGGTTAGACTAGGCAAGCAAAGTCCTGGTGAGTGAAGCTGGGCAAGGGAAAGTCCTAGTTGTAGGCTAGGCAAAGGGAACTCCTGATTTGGAGGATTAGGCTGAAGTCTTGGCAGAGTCAAAGTGCACCAGGTAGAGTCTGGACTTGGTCAGGAGGACCAAGTTGCAGTAGAGAGTTGGGCCTGGTCAGGAGGGCCAAGCAGCAGCTGAGAGCTAGACTGATCGGGAGGATCAGTTGCAGTACAAATTGTCACGGCCCGAGAGATAGCCGTCCGAAAAATTTTGGCAGCACCTCCCAAGTATCCCTGACAATTCCCTGAATACAAATGAATATACACGGCCACATGCGACCGGAATAAGGGCTACACGTCCTTTAGACACAATTAGACATATCACAGGCAACATATAATAATCTAAGGCTTACACGGCCATAGCAACTAACAACTAACACATGCATGCTATATGAATTCACCTCGAGAAACCCAATCATACACATGAAATCCCGTACGGAAGGAAATCCACGCAGCTGAAAACACCGTAAATCTGAACCAAAATCAACAAGCATCCGTGTATCAAATCTATCTACAACCATATCGAATGTAACAAATTCTAATACACCCATATCGAACTACTATATAAAATGAACACATTAAACCAACTAGACTGCTGATGTGAGATGGAAGCATCCGGCAAATCCTTGACATTATCTGTAAGCTCCTACCTGATACCTGGGAAGACAGAAAAATCCCAGGGTCCAAAGAGGTGAGTACAAAACTCAGTCGGTAATATAGAAACCAATAGTGCATGAAGAGATAAATAAAGATAACAAGGATACATACCAAAGTTCAGCAAGATTTCATAAATAAAGCTGCAAGTAGTAAGCACTAGAATAGTCTCATGTGATGCGTCATATGAATGACATGTCAAACAAAATGCAACAGTCAAGAATCAAACATATAAGCAATCAACTGCAGGATCAGTACGGTCCAAGACATATATATATCATGCACATGATATGCGTATGCATGATGCAACTGCCCCACACGCTACAGCACTCGTGCAAGCATCTGAGGCTGGGTATGGCCAGCATCGGGGGATCAGTACTCCGCGCCCTACAACAAAGTAGTCCGGTGATCCAAAGCGAGGGATCAATGCTCCGCGTCCGGTGATCCCATATCCTATGGCCGATATCTGTCCTCTAATACTCTCCGAGTACCACCCCTAACCGGTGTCGGGATCAGATCATCGACTCGGCTGCGTACACTGCCATATAGCCATCGACTGCGTACACTGCCATACAGTCGCCATCAATATGATGGAAGTAGGGGTCATAACCACCTATATCAATATGCTACTAAAGGCCAACTATAGACAACATAAACCCACATCATTGGGATTTACAATCGTTGTCCAGCGTCATGATGAGATGTTCATTTCATAGTCATTAGCACCTACCAAGCTAATCGATAAGTATAGGTATAGGTCATAATGATCTCAAGTATCATAAGGAAAGAACTATAACAATAATAATCACAAATGTCATATCCAGAGTAGAAATACAGTCAGGAGTATTAATCCAAGGTCAACGGAAGCAAGGTCAAGTAAGAAATAATTATGAGTACAACTAAAGTATCCAGATAGTAAGGAACAGGAGCACGATAAGGCATATAATCAACAATAATAGAAAGTAACATGCACTGGGAAAGAAATGAACCTGTGTTGACCAAACACAGGGATTACCCACCTGATTGACGAATCGTCGCAACAGAATCTCTAGAAGTACTCAAGCTCCGTGTGTCTCAGGACCCACAAGTTATAATCCTATAAATTACAGATACGACAATGCTAAATATAATATTCCACTGAACTTATAACTTAGTCTCTAATTGTTCACCTAATTACCTTAGATCTCTTTGTTAATTACACATGAACCCTCATTAATTAATTCTTAGTTAATCAACAGCATAACTTACTCAATTCTTAATCAAGATCAAACCTAAATCCCAAGACTTCCATAATCTCATCAACTAAGCTTGCATCCTGTAACACCCGTATTTTCCTCACTTAAGATTATTGGTCAGATTTAGAATACTTCATAAAAAGATAAGGGTTAATTATAAGATTTAATAATTAAGCATTAAAGGTAAACTGTTAATTGGGTTGAGCTCATTTGGGGTAAATGATTTGTTCCATTAAGTTAGTCAATCAATTAGGAATTTATTTAGATTAATGAATAGGCACTACAAGAAAATCGGTCTTTAACAACACTCAAAA
>NW_027430093.1:0-1260 GCF_044706935.1 Curcuma longa | reverse complement strand
AGGAACTAGAGTTAGATTAAGATTTTGATAAAATAAAATAGATAAAAAGATTAGTCTCGCGAAGACGAATCAACCAAAATTGATTTGGGTCTAATCGAAGGTCGTTTGGTCAGTGAACCAAGCGAACCAAGATTGAACCAAGGTTCACTACCGGTTCAAAGATCTGATTTTAAACCGGTTTAATCAAATACTGTTCATCGGTTTAATCAAATCCTGTTCCCTTCAAAATCCTGACTTTTTCCTCTGTTTCGCACGCTCCATCTTCCTCGCAACTGACCGCGTCCGACGGTGAGAAAAGTTCGGCGGCCGAGCTATAAGAAGAGGAGGAACGCAGGAAACCCGACACGGCTTCCTTCTTCCTCCACCGCCGCTTCTGCCGTAACCCTAGGCGAGCTTCCCCTTCGCCGAAAGCCGCCGCTCCCTGTCCTGTTTTCTCCGACAGCCACGAACGCCACGGTCTGCCGCCGCTTGTCACGTTGAGACGCCGCTTCACCGCCGTCCCTCGTCTGAAGCGCCAGCTCTCGCAGCAACCACAACCCCGCCGGATTTTAGTACCAGCGCCGCACCCTTCTTCTTCCTTTTTCTCCATTGTCGGCCGCTCACCCTAAAGCAGAGCCGCCGCCGCTGCGTGGAGACGGCGTCGCCTTGCCAGAATCCAAAGCCAACGCCTTCCGCTGGTGCCCAGCCCGCGCCACCGCCCGATCCGGTTCTGCCTTGTTCGCGTGGAGAAGACGAGTGCCCTGTTCGGTGGAGAAGACAAGCGCAGCAAATCAACGAACTATTAATTAATTAGGTTAATTAATTAAGGTAAGTTTAATTAATTAAAGTTAGTTTGATTAAGTAAGGTTTGTTGATTAAATTAGTATAGTTAGATTATTAATCTGATATTAATCAGATAATTTGTTAATTATTAGTAACTTAATAATTAATTGGTTAATTAGTTAATTGTTGATCGATTTCTTAATCAGTTTATAAGTAAATTAGTGATTAAGTTAATAGTTAGTATTTGATTAATCGAAGAAGCATATGTTTGATTAATCCAATTAGAAAGGTTGATTGGGTTTAACTAATTAATTGATTTAATTGGGATTAGGTTATGATTAAGTTAAATGCAGATAAGATATAAGATTGGATTGGGGTTTATTCTAGAATATGTTATTTAGAGGATGTTTGGTTGCAGGAATTTGACTCGTGGATCTGGTAGTATTTAGAGGTTCGATTCATCAATAAGGTAAGTGCATCTCTCACCTGCATTATGAG
>NW_027430092.1:0-2868 GCF_044706935.1 Curcuma longa | reverse complement strand
CAATGGTGATGTTGGATCTCAACATTCTTGTAACTTGGGTAGTAGTGATGTGTTGCTAGATACCGCTCACTACTTATGCACCTAAATGAGTTTAGTGTTGGGTTGCAAGGGTGCAAACATAGTCCCACATCTAAAACACATGGGAAAGATCATGGATTTAAAGGGATGAAAAGTATATCTCCATTGGCATGAGGCCTTTTGGGGAGAGCCCAAGAACAAAACCATGAGGGCTTAGGCCCAAAGTGGACAATATCATGCAATTGTGGAGATACAGACATCCTTTTGACCCTACAATTGGTATCAGAGCGAGGCCGCTCTTCACCGGACTAACCGCCGGATGAGCCATGATTCGAATCTAACCATGTGGGTTGAACCTTAAACAAAGGAAGTAGGGGAGGCTCGGACCATGAGGGACATGGCAGCCGGACCATGAGGGACATGGCAGCCGGACCATGAGAAATGGCAGTCGGACCATGAGAAATGGCAGCCGGACCATGACATTTAGAGCATTGCCAACATTACAAGAACCTATAGGGTCACACACAAAGGACAATTAGGTAGAAATTAGGTTTATATAATGAACCAAGAGGATTAGATTCTTGTGATGAATCAAATTGGGTTAAGTGTAATCCAAACTAGACTAGTAGAGTTGATTTGATCAACTTTGGGAGATTAGAAGTCAAGTTTGACTTGACTTGAGAAGGAGAACTTTATAGTCAAGTTTGACTTGACTTTGGGAGTCAAGTTTGACTTGACTTTGTGTAATGTCATCATAAATGTTGACTTGACTTTGTGCCATGTCATCATCTATGTTGACTTGACTTATGCCACCTTATGGTCAATGCTTGACTTGATCATTTGACTTTGACGTGAGGTGGCATAAGAGGTGACCAATGGTGATGCTCCACATCATCATGGATGTCACATCATGGGGGTTACAATTAGAGTTTGTAACCTAAAGCTTTTAATGGGATTAATTAGCCATGAATGGCCTTGAATTGCCTTGAAAGAGGAGGAAGAAAAAGGTGGATTCTTCATGAACATGAACTACTTTCTTCTCCTCTCTCCTTGCTTTTTCTCCTTGGCTTTTCTCCTTCTTCCTCCTCTTCTCTAGTGACCAAAACCTTGTGAAGGTGCTAGCACACCTTTGTTTCAGTTTTTTCCACTCATATTGTCCGTGTGGATACCATAGAGGAGCGGCGCTTGACGTTCTTGAGATCCGGCACCATTTTGGACGAGCGGGATATCCGAAGGACACGCACCGAAGGTAAATCTCTTCATGTAGATGTAGAGTATTTAGAAATATGTACAAGAAAATAGTTTTATATTTTTTACACGGATCCGGTGGCATGGACTTCCGGGGTTTCCGCAACGCAAAAAGCGGTTTTTACGGTTTGGAAAGTCCAACAGTTTGTGCAACCATCACCTCCTTCCTCTTCTTTTTTTCTTTTGAGTCTTCTTTCTTCTTTAGATCTGGGCAATTTGGCTTGATGTGTCCCCTTTTGTTGCATCCATAGCAAGTCACATTAGGATTATAATTTGAACTTTGACTTTTACCTTGGGATGATATGAACATCTTCTTAAGGTTTTTTCTGGTGAGCCTCCTTGACTTTCCCATCATCCTTTTGACATAGTGTGTCGTTTCTTTGGGTGTCATCTCTTCATCACTATTGGAGAACTCTTGCTCAGATCCGGATGATTCTTCTTTCTCCTTCTTTTTCTTCTTATCCTTCTTATCTACAAGCAAAGCAATATCTTTCTCTTTTGTGGACAAGTTAGCTTGTTCATGTAGCTCAAACTCACAAAATAATTCATCTAGTTTTACTGTAGACAAGTCCCTTGATACTTTATAAGCATCGACCATTGATGCCCATAGAGTAGTTCGGGGAAAGGCTTGTAGCACATACCTTACTAGATCTCGGCTTTCAATCTTTTCACCAATGACATGGAGACCATTTACGATCTCCTTGAACCGTCCGTGCATTTGACTTACATTTTCGTTGGTCCTCATTGAGAATGATTGAAGTTGACCCACCAATAAGTCTCTTTTGGCTCGCCTTATTTCGCTTGAACCCTCATTGAGTTCAATGAGCTTTTCCCAAAGTTCTTTGGCCGAGTTGAATGGGCCAACCTTGCTCAATTGTTCTTTGGAGAGTCCGCATTGCAAGGTTGTTGTGGCTTTCGCATTGGCTTGTGCCTTTTTGCATATATCTTTTGTCCAATCCGTTATAGGAAGGGATTTTCCAGAAGCATCCTATGGCTTTTCGAATCCATCTATGATGCTAAACCAGTTATCAATATCATTCATTAAATAATACTTCATCCTACCTCTCCAATATGTGAAGTCGTTGCCATTGAAGTAGGGTGGTCGCGCGGTGTTGTATCCCTCTTGAAACGTCATTAAATTCTTTCTGTTGAATGTTACTTCATGTGAAAGGGACTAGGCTCTGATACCACTTGTTGGGATCGAGGCGTTCGCTAGAGGGGGGTGAATAGCATTTTTCGATCTTTCTCTGCGAGATTGTTAGCGGAAGCAAAGTAAAAATAATAAAGCACAAAGAACAAACGCTAATCCGGTTTGATTTACTTATTATCCACCTCAACGAGGTGACTAATCCAAGGATCCACACACGCAGCCGACGATTCCACTATGAAAACAACCTCCTTCTCGAAGCACGCTTCGAAGGCAGAGAAACCTTCACAACCGAGTTTCTTCCTCGTACAAGATTTGTAGCGAAGTTTAGGAGGAAGAGAAAGAGCTTTTACAATGTAACAGAGCAATCAAAAGATGAGAAAATTAGATAGATTTGTCTGCGACGTTGACCGCTCTTTTTATAAAATTCAGTGCACCAATCGACTGCTCCTAGG
>NW_027430091.1:0-1664 GCF_044706935.1 Curcuma longa | reverse complement strand
TCGTTCTGTTAGCAAATCGGGCCGCAAAAATTGCCTTTTTGCATTGCGGAAAACCCCGAAGAGCATATCACCAGATCCGTGCGAAAATCATAAATTTATTTTCTATTTAGATCTACTCTAGATCTACATGTTTAGAGATTTTACCCTTGATGCGTGCCCTTCGCGTATCTCGCAAAACCTTTCGCGACGTTGGACCTCGAAGGAGTCAAGTGCCTCCTCTCTATATGTATCCACACGAGCAAGAGGGATGGAACCAAAACTTGAGTGTGCTAGCACTCTTGCAAAGTTTCGGCAAGGCTAGGAGAGGAGAGGAGAAAAAGAAAAACTCTAGGAAGAAGGAGAGAATAAGAGTTAGAATGGGAAAAACAAAGACAACCCCTCTCTTAGAGTGGTCGGCCACATTATGTGGTTTTAATCCCATTAAATGCCAAATAATGTAATGAGTTACAAACCTCATTTGTAACCTCCATGAGGTGGCAACCCTTGATGATGTGGAGCATCATCATTGGCCACCACTTATGCCACCTCAACTCAAAGTCAATTGGTCAAGTCAATCATTGACCATGAGGTGGCATAAGTCAAGTCAACATAGATGATGACATGGCACAAAGTCAAGTCAACATTTATGATGACATGGCACAAAGTCAAGTCAAACTTGACTCCCAAAATTCTCCTTCTCAAGTCAAGTCAAACTTGACTTCTAATCTCCCAAAGTTGATCAAATCAACTCCACTAGTCTAGTTTGGATTACACTTAACCCAACTTGATTCATCACATGAATCTAATCTTCTTGATTCATCACATGAACCTAATCTCCATCCAATTGCCCTTTGTGTGTGACCCTATAGGTTCTTGTAACGTTGGCAATGCTTCTAAACCGATTTAGAAACATAAATAGTGAGCGGTATCTAGCAACACATCACTACTACCCAAGTTACAAGAATGTTGAGATCCAACATCACCTTTGTGACTACTAATTGTGACTCTTCACAATATATGACAAATGTCCTTCTATCCTTGATATCATGATTGATTAAACCGAGGCATAGACCGTGTCATCCTCTAATCAATCTATGTCTTGAACTCCAAGTAGACTCACTACAATCAAACGAGCTCAACATCACATGTTGACTCATTTGGGCATGGGCATGCACTTAGTGGTCTCACTCTATCAAGAACTATGATATCACTCCCGTCATATGGGAGGGATAGATCCCATCTACATCACTCACATCCCACTACATAATTTGTTACACACCCAGTGATCGCCTTTATAGTCCACCCAGTTACGGGTGACGTTTGACGAAGCCAAAGTATGTAACTCCTTATGTTGGGAACCATGGTGACTTCAGGTCCAAGGACTAATAGTCATACTAATAGCCACATGAGAAAGTATATGACACTCATATAACGATCCATGATACTTTCTCATGGCAGGTCATTCAGTATACATTCTCCAATGCATACCCATGTGTCAACTTGATATCTCATATCCATGACTTGTGAGATCAAGTCATCATGTTGACCTACATGCTAGTCTCGTCGCATTAACATTGTCCTTGAATGTTAATACTTAACTAGGAATAATTTATAGTAGTGTTCTCTATATCATATCACTATCGATTCAACCAATCGATTGATATAGATACGAACCAGCTACTCAA